>NC_133659.1:296817689-297021154 GCF_037893015.1 Macrotis lagotis
CTATTAGAAATCAGGAGGAATGGGATTTCAGAGCAGCCTGGAAAAAATTTCATGAATTGATGCTGAGTGAGATCAGCAGATGAGATCAACATAGGGTGATGTTCAACCTTGATGGACTTGCCCACTCCATCAGTGTAACAATCAGGGACAATTTTAGGGGATCTGTGATGGAGAATACCATCTGGATCCAGAGAAAGAACTGTGAAATTTTAACAAACAACAAAGATTATTCTTTCAATTTTTTGGTTTTACATAATTTGTTTTATATAATTTTGCTATCTATAATATTTTCTTTCTTCCTTAAGGATATGTTTTTTCTCTCACCACATTCAATTCTGATCTGTGCATATCATGGAAACAAATGTAAAAGATTATCAGATTACCTTCTATCGGGGGAGGGGGAGGGAAGGGAGAGAGGTGGAAAAATTATAAAATTCAAAACCTTGCAAAAATGATTGGTAGAAACCATTATTTTATATAATTGGAAAACAAATAAAATATTTATATTAATAAAATAAAATGTAATTCATGTAGTTTTATTCCTAAACACTAATGATCTAGGAATACCTCCTCACTAGCTGGATGTTTCATGAAATTTAATATAATGAAAAAATTCTAATTTTGAAATAAATTGGAGAGAGAGAAAATGAACAAATTGAATATTTAATTACAGGTTCAATTTAAAGCCATCATGTGAAAATGAATTCTCTGCCAACATAACATATGACAATGTATTTATCAGTATCATAATTTTGATAGTATTTACATGCCAGTCACATGAACATCATTACTGAAGCACACTGCCAGGCAAACAGTAAAGGCTTAATAAGTGCATGTTGACTCTTTTACCCTGAAGCAGATAAAAATGCCCTTCAAAATGAGGAGGGTTGATGTGGCCAACAGAAATTGTCAAGATACGTCCAACCTGATAAGAAGTTTCCCCAAACTAAATTAGGCTGATCCTTGAACAGTTCCTACCATTAAAGTTGTTTTGAATTCAGTAAAATTGCCAGAGCTTCTGCTCCATAAGCTTAGTCTATGAGAATCTAGTTACTTCCACCCCACCATGAGACATGAAAAGAGAGTTTTGATATAGTTTATGAACAGCAGGGAAGGAAAATTTAAGAGGAAAGTGGGACCCAACTGGCCGACCCAATTATACTGCCCTGATTTCTTCTCCACTTGCCATCAAAGCATCTGTATAGTCCATTGACCTAAAATTTGTCAGATTTAAGAATAGATGTGCGTAAAACAGATGATATGGTATCATATTGTGAGCATTTTCCAGTACCTTAAGTTGGTTTTTATAAATGAAACACATCAAAAACCTCTTTTTATAAAATTTTCTTTAAGCTATAATCCAAATTTGTCATGTTTTATCAACCTCTTTCTGGAAAATAGAAAACCCTTCTAGCAGTCCTATTTGCAATGATTTAAGACTGGAGTATTTATTTCTTTTCGTCATAGACCTTTTTGACAATCTGATAAATCCTATGTACCCCTTCTTAGAGCAGGGTTTTTAAATTCACAAAATATTTATGGGGTTTTTTTGGAAGACAATGGGGTTAAGTTACTTGCCCAAGGTCATACAGATAAGTAAATATTAAATGTCTCAGGCCAGGTTTGAACTTTGGTCATACTGACTCCAGGGTTGGTACTCCATCCACTGAGCAACCTAGTTGCCCCTTAAATTCATAAAATATTTGTGAATAAAAATGATAAAATAAATTTACAAATATTAAATTCACAAAATATAGTATACAAAATGAAATGATTATATTTTAATGACCATGTAATTGTTTTAGGGTTTCCCAAATCTATTTTCAGACTCCTTGGATATCCAGGTGTTCTCAGGTGAGGAATCTCTGCTCTAGTGCAATCAAATTACATTTCAAATTGATGACATCATGAATGTCTGTAACATGTATATTAGTACATATATCCTATATCTAGCCATTTCTAAAATTCATTAATAATAGCAATACTATTTGGGAAGGAAATAAAAAATAGCAGGAGATGCTCATTAGACACATTATTTAATTCCTTATTTATATTCCTCTTTTTTGATTTGCCAAGAATAGATTACATATATTTGAGGTATCACAAAAATGATGGTGATTCCCAAGTAATGACTACTCAACACACAGAAGTTTGAATCCACAGCACCCACATTTGCTTGTTTTTTTCTCAGTTATGTAACAGTGCACAATGCTAATGACCTCTGCTCTTCCATTTGCCTCCTAGACTCAGAGGGACCAAGGAAATGCTGTCATCTGGAATTATTGCTTGAAACAGCAATAGTACATGGTCAGTCACAGGTTATAAGGCCAGGAGGGAAAATCTGCTGCATAACTAATACAGTTTGACAGGCACAACTGCACTTTTAAAGTTTTCATAGAAGTTGCTGAGTTATGAAGCCAGTTATAAATCAAAACAAGTCCAAAACTATGGGAAATTATACAGGGTACCTTTTCCATGTTCAAATAGTGATGAACAAATTCTTTGACAGGATTGTTACTTTTTTCCCTAAGAAAAATTTGTGACAGAAAAGATGCATTATTCTTTGAATATACCTTGGGTTTAATAGCTGGTGAACATAAAGCTTCCATTTCTCCTTTAATTTTTGAATTTATGGAATTTCCAAAAAGTCTCTCCTTTTTAGATTATTTTTTTACCCATGAGATTAGTCCAATGCAAAGTGATTATTATACAAACCAGATGGAAGAAGCATGCATTTACTTCAATGAATTTTCATAGTTCATAGTCCTTTACAGATACTGAATTCTGACTGTCCCGAGGGTCTATTCTGAGCTGTCATGAAAGCCTTGTATGCCCTTCCTGAATATTGCTATGACCTCATACCATGATTGCAAAATCTATTCTGGGAACATTATGGAATACCAGTGAAGAGTGAAGGAAAGGAGTGCAAGAAGTTCACATAAAAATGTCTCCCTTAATCAAAGTGATCCATAGTCATATGAAAAATTGCTCTAAATCATTATTGATTAGAGAAATGCAAATTAAAGCAGCTCACACCTCTCAGATTGGCCAATATGACCAGAAAGGACAATGATCAATGTGGGAAGGGATGTGGGAAATCTGGGACAGTAATACATTTTTGGTGGAGCTGTGAACTCATCCAACCTTTCTGGAGATAAATTTGAGATTATGCCCAAAGGGCAACAAAAATGTGTGTACCATTTGATCCAACAATACCACTACTGGGTCTATAAACTGAAGAGATTATGAAAAAGGGTAAAACCATGACTTGTTCAAAAATATTCAAAGCAGCTATGTTTGTGGGGGGGAAAATTGGAAATTAAGTCAGTGTCCATCAATTGGGGAATAGCAGAAAAAACTGGTATACGTATGTGATGAAACACTATTGTTCTGTTAGAAACCAGGAGGGATGTGAATTTAGAGAAGCCTGGAAAGACTTGCATGAAATGATGCTGAGCAAGATGAGCAGAACCAGAAGAACATTGTACACCCTACCAGCAACATGGGGGCGATGATCAACCTTAATGGACTTGTTCAGTTCATCAGTGCAATAATCAGAGACAAATTTAGGGCATCTGTGATGGAGAATACCATCTGTAACCAGAGAAAGGATTGTGGAGTTTAAACATAGACCATTACCTTTAATTTAAAAAAAAGTTATCTTATGTATTATGTAAGTCTGCTATCTCTTATATTTTATTTTTTCCTTAAAGATGATTTTCCTCTCAACACAATCAATTTTGATCAATGTATAGCATGTAAAGAATGTAAAGGCTATCAGACTGCCTTCTGTGGGAGGGTGGGGGAAGGGAAGCAAGACTGGGGGGGGGATTGTAAAATTTCAAAAAAAAAAGTACAAATCAAATATATATATATATATCCCTTTGAGGAGACATATCAAATTAGACATTTAGCTACTCAGATATTTTGTCCTACAGTTCAGAAGCACCTTACCAGTCTGAATCTTTCTGGTAATGTTCCCAGGCAGTTGAATAAAGACCAATCAGAAGCTAGTACACACTCCAGGACCAAGCCAAGATGGCAGCATGAAGTTAATATTCTGGAACTTTTCCCTATATGACTTTATTTTTTTATTATTTTTATTTTACTTTTTAGTTTTTGCATGGCAATATAAAGTACTTCTTAGGAAAAACAAGTGACCTGGAAAATAGATTCAGGAGAGATAATTTACAAATTATCATTGTATCAGAAAACCTAGGTCAACAAAAGAGCCTTGAAAATATCTTTCAGGAAATTATCAGGGAAAACTGTTCCAATATACTAGATCTAAAGGCAAAAGTGTGCTTGAAAGAATACACAGAACACTTCCAGAATGAGATTCCAGGATAAAACCTCCAAGGACTATCATAGTAAAATTTCAGAATCCTCAAATAAAGGAGAAAATACAAAAATACTGCAATACTCCAAAAATAAGCAATTTAAATAAAAAAGGAAGTATAATGAGAATTACACAGGACTTATCTTCAAAATTAAACAATCTGAGCCTCAGGAATACGTTACTTAAGGGCAAAGGACCTTGAATTATAACCAAGAAATTATTACTCTCCAAAATTCAGCATATTCTATCAGGGGAAAAGATGCAATGAAATAGAGGATTTCCAATAGCCCCCTCCAAAAAAGCTGTAACTGAACAAAGAATTCAATCTTCAAATGCAAGACTGAAAAGATGCGTGAAATGATAAGCGGAAAGGGGAAAAATAAACAAATGTTAGTCAAACACATGAAGTCGTATACAACTCTGCAAGGAAAGAGAACACTTAAAATTCTTGAGAATTATATTTATTCTAGAATAAAGGGTTGAAAATAGTGAAGAGATTGTACTAAGAGGATATAGATATGGTTGATTCTTATCTTTCATTATCGAGGAAGACCAAAAGGACATCACTATGTTTAATACAAATCCTAGTGAATCTGACTGTGGCTGATCAAAGCAATAGGAGCTCAGAAGGCTCTACCACAGGTTAAGCACAAATAGTCCAGGTGAACACCTGGGGTGTTTACACTAAATTTATGTATCTCACATTTCCTTTGAGCTACTTTAATTCTGCCTTGATCTTGGAGCTCAGCACTTTCTCTGAGGAGGATACCCTATGCTGATTGATCCTATGCCAGTGTCTCCCATGCCTTCTAAGTCCTTAGAGTACTTAGAACCTCTACATAAATGAATCAGAAGTGACCTTACTTTACAAGATGCCTACAATTTTGTAGGACAATGGGTCAGAGAGTGGGAGATACTTAGAAGGGTTGGACATAAAGAGATTAGACAGTAACCCTTGTCTTGATGCAGACTGGTGGTGCTAAAGGGACCAAGGGAGAAAGTGCATCCAATACTTTGGTTGGGGAGGGCTGTAGGCTTATAGCAGCAATACTATAAGGAGAGAGTATACTTAGAGGGACTGGTCGTGAAAACATCAGGAAGAGATTTTGCTTTGCGTAAATATTTGGCTACAATTGGAAGGAGTATGCAGGGATGGGGGAGTCAGTAAATGATATACATGAACTGATTTGGCTTTGCATGATGCTTTGGCTCTGGAGTATTGTGTACGTGTGGAGGGTACTTGAAAAGGGGGGTAAGTTATAAAATGATTATAATTGGATGTAGGGGAAAAAAAGACCAACCAGAAAACAAAACAAAGAAACATCATCAACAAAATAAACAAACCAAATAAATAACAACAAACAGACAATAAACAGAAAGTCTGAAACAATTCGGGGTGACTTTTGTCCTTGATCACCCACACATGGGGTTCATTTTCTAATGAGACCAAATGTTACTTCCTTTCCTCCAATATCTATTTCTTTTATTTCCCTTTTCAATAAATAGCTTTCCAAAGTGAATTTAACTCTTTTCTATAGGGGAGAATGTATGTGAAAATTATTCAATGATGGACAAATCTTTTATGTGTTTGTTATAGTAATACATCTCTTTATTTCTATCATTTTTGTGAAGACCTTCCTGAGGATTTTCTCTCTCTTTGTTTTTATGTCGGGCATTCCTAATCTATTTTATGTGGCATCAATTGCTGTAACATTCTGGTGATGCCTCTGTATTGCTTTTAAAAAATGCAAAATTTTGGTTAAATGTTAGTGAAAATAAAGATGTAACTTTTTCCATTCAAATTCATGATGATTCCCTCATCCTAAAAACTATTATAGATCATTTGTTAAGAACCATCATTCTACCAAGTCAAAAAGGCTATACAACCATGCTTACTCTTTGATCTAGCAATTCCATTACTAGGTCTGCAATTCAAAAGAGATTAAAAAACAAAGAAAAGAACCTACATTACCCAAATGTTTATAGCAACTCTTTTTTTTTGGTGATAGGGAGCTGGAGGTAGAGGGGATGACCATCAATTGGGGAATGGTTGAATAAATTGTGCTTCATGGTTATGATAAATATTAATCAGTTACAAGAAATTATGAGCAGGATGCACTTAAAAATATGGAAAAACCTGGAAAGTAAAGTAAAATGTACTGTATAGAAAGCAATGGCAATATTATAAGATGATGATTAGTAATGTGAATTATTGAACAACTGCTGTGGCAGAACACTCAAAAAAACCCAGAAAATCAGATTACTATTGAATACTTTTAAGAAAAATTATAAGTAAAAGAAAAATATTAGTCATAACAAACATTGGTTTCATAACCTTTTTCAAACAAAAAGTTATGCCTGAAGAATCTTCTGGAGTTTGAAACAAGGTCCTCTAATTACAGAGAGCAGAACATTTTACTTAACACAAAACCTCCTCATTACTATGAAACATGTTAACCTTCAAGGACCTTATAATATTTTGCATCGTTATGGAGTTTTTTACTCCTGTCTCCTTTCTTATTAATGATTCGAGGGGGAAAATAAGCCAATTTTTCTCTCTCCTCTCAATACTATTGGACATTTGTAGACCAAAAGGTAGGAACCCACTGAGATCTATTTAAGCTCTATAAAACTTAAAACAGAAAAAATTATTTTTAAAAAAATGACTAATTTTTTTTTAGGTTTTTGCAAGGCAAATGGAGTTAAGTGGCTTGCCCAAGGCCACACAGCTAGGTAATAATTAAGTGTCTGAGGTTGGATTTGAACTCAGGTACTCCTGACTCCAGGGCTGGTGCTCTATCCACTGCACAACCTAGCTGCACATCAAAAAATGACTAATTGTTGAAAACAAAAGGGAAACCACTTTTTTCTTTTCAAGCTTATACCCAGGTGTTGTACTATTTTTTTTCACCTTAATTCTGTCCAAAAGTATATATATTCTGCATGAATCTTACTTTCCACTTCAGTCCTTCTTTATTAGCAGTAACAGAGTGACTTATTATGCTAGGAATACAATTAAGTACAATAATATATGAAATGAACTCATATTAAAACTGTCTGGAATATAAATATCATTTACATTGGTTCAGCAAAGTGCAGACTCAAAGGCTCTCTTCCAACATGAGATCTATAAGATTTTCCCATGAATACATTTTTCCCATGAGGCTCTAATCACTAATCAACCATAAAATATAGTGACATATGTTCAAAGAAAGGTCACAGAATCACCAATTTGGAGTTGGAAGGAACTTTAAGTGCTTTGAATCCAAACCCCTCATTTTCCAGATATAAAAATCAGAAGCCTAGTAAAATTCAGTGACTTGGGCCAAATTACACATCTAGTAAAGAATATGAGTTCAGATTCAAATTCAGTCAGGAAGATGAATCTTCATAATTCAGATTCAGTACTCTAACCACTATGTCAAGCTGAACCAATATATTAAACATAAAAAATGTTTAATAAATGTTTTCAGAAATAACATAGGGTGAAATAGTGATAAATCAAAATTTCTAAAAAAAATTTAAATTGTGGACAATTCAAAGGAAAATAGAAAAAATGCATGGTGGGTCAAAGTAAATTACAGTATGCTACCAATTATGACTTTGTAGACAAATAGGAATATATAACAAAAGTAATATAATAAAAAGGCTCAATTTTAAAATTTGGTGAGTTGCTTAGAAGAAATGGTAACAGATGGAATTCTTGACTTCCACACTGATACTTAAGAAATTGTATAATACATACTTACACACACTTAACACACTTACACACACACTTACACACACACACACACAGAGTCCATCCTCTTTGGAGAATTTATATAAAGACACAAGCAAGAAAGAAATCCCTCAAAATCAGAAGGCATGAAAGGGTGGCAATCTGTACCAGTATGAAGAGTAGATTCAGTATTTTTCCATCACAATATCAAAAGTACAGTTGAAAAATATATGTATACACATTTCAAAAATTGGAAATATATTCTAATTAAAAATATATTTCATACTTTTATGTATATGGATAGGAACATAAAAGAAACAGACCTGTCTTAATAAAATAAAATTATCTTAACTTTTATTTTTCTTTTTTTTAATATTCACAAACTTCCAAGTAACAGGTATTTTTTTTATATAAAAGGTAATATGAATCTTTACAATTTGCTGGAGAATATAAACCCCTTTTATGAACTTACAAGTGATATGGCCATCTTATGCTCAAATGTGAACATCAGCGGTTTTTCTTTATTCAATCCCTTTAAGAACTCATTGTTAAACTTAATCAAGTCTACCTGGGAATTATCGCTGGATGTTTAGATTATTTTCTTGACAGCTAGCTAGTTTCTGAGAAGCGTGATTAAATGTGACACAGAGAAATCATGAATTCACAAAGGCAAACACACAGAAGCTTAGGATTTCCATAATACAAAATATTCTTAAAAATTAATCAGTTGTTACAGATAAAATCATTCTTGCTTAATTCTGAAGAGCTTTTAAACTATGGATAATTAGCTTTGTCAAAGGGAGACTTGAATAACAGAGAATATGAGAGTTGTCTTTATCAAGGAATAGATTTACTCAATATTCCTCTATGAAATAGAGACCAATGAATGTAAGGGGTAGCAAGAAAAGTCTTAACTCTACATAACAGGAAAGAAATAACAAATAGCATGGCATAGTTTATGTAAAATTAGCCTCAGATTAAGGCACTGTTAGGCTTTTTTATGACTAAGCTTCCTATACTTTAGAAATCATAGGTTTACTTCCTACCCTACAATAGATAAGCTATTCAGAAAAGTCAAGGTTATATTCAGGGAATTCTGAAAAGGGAAATTCTGTTTGGGGCTATTTGGGTCTGGTGGACTGAAAGGACCTTATGAAAGCAGAAAGGAGATAAGATACCAGGGAATTGGATTTAACTTTATTTTAATGGATGTCTTGCTGTTGGCTTTGTTGTTTGTTTTTCTTTTGTTTATTTAGTAAGGGGAAAAAAGTGAGATCAAACCCTAAAGGAGATTACCATGTAATGAACAGATAAATGATTTCTCTGGTGAGATACATAGTAATATATGGGATGACCCATAAATCTTAGTGCAGGTCTAAGTTTAAGTTTGTTGGGAAAACCTGTATAAGATTAAGCTGAAAATTACAGAAAACTTTTAGGGCACCGTGTATGGTAATAGTTGTTAAAAAAAAAAAAAGAGAGACAATTGATAGGAATTCATATTTTCATCCCTGCCACAAGCTTTTATTTTTCCCTGCCATTTTCCAAGGCCTTCCATGAAATCTGGCTCTAGATCTCTTCCATGCTTCTCTTCCTCTTCCACAAATACACTTTTACTTCTAGGTAAATTGGATTACAAGTCATTCCCTGATCTTTCCTACCTTTGTATTCTGTTCTGGAATCACTACCATTTACATGTTGAAGATTTAGCCCATGGATCACCACTTCCATGAAAAGTCTACTGATTTTCCAACTTGAATGGATTCCCTCTCCTTTGCCAACCTCCCAATCCCTCTCAATTTGATCTCTCAGCTGCCTTTATAATATATATATATATATATATTTTAATGATTTGAAAATACCATTCCCTTTCAAAACCCTAAGTGCCTTGAAGGCAGATGAAGTAGCTTGAGATAAAGTGATAAGTATGGTAAAGGGTTTTGGTCAGAAGTCCTCCTTTGAGAACTGCCCCAGACAATTATTGAATAAGGTGAAGAAATCAATCTGACTTTTTATCAGTCACTCAACTCACATTTATTAAGCCCTATCTTACTTCTGGAATTACAGTAGGTGTTATTCCTTCCTTACAGTGTTAAAACCAGATGTTTTGCACAGTTTACAAAGATCTGTAAGTGTGAATGATCCTATATTTCATTCCCATCTTAATATCTCTACTGTCTAGAAAAAAGACTCTGTATGGAGTACAGCGAGAATTTAATAAATATTTGTTAAATTGAATGAACTGAGTTAGATCATAGGTCCAAGTGTTCTGTCTCTTCTTCTAAGTGCTCAATGTTTTCTTGGGATAGATACCAGGATGATTTGCTATTTCCTTCTCTATCTCATTTTACAGATAAGGAAACTGAGACAAATAGGATTAAGAAAATTCCTCCCAGTTACACAGCTTAAAGGGCTGAACTTGAACTTGGGTCTTCCTGACTTCAGGTTTGGCACTCTGATTGACCTAGCTGGTCAATCATGTATAGTTATGTATTGTATAAGCACAATGCATATAAGCCCATGTGTGTATAGATTTTGGGTACAGGTACTTGCCTGAATATATATATATATATATATATATATATATATATATATATATATATATATACATATATATGTTTGTGTGTGTATGTGTGTGTGTTATCATGTGTCTATGTATCTAGAGTATGTCATCTAAGCTTTAAAAGCTTGAAATTGTATTGTCTTTTGGTACATACTCTATACATCGAGTATATGTATATGTTATATAAATATATTGTTATCTATTTATACATGCAATACACACACTTGAAGTTCAATCACACTGCCATCCTTATACTTTCAAACTCCAAATTCTGTCTCATTCAGTTCAAACCACTCCCTCCCATTTTCCAGAAGTGCCTTGTCTAATTACAGAATTCTGTTAGTCAAAATATTTAGTGTGGGCCAACATCTCTCGAGCTTTGTGGATGTTTTCCACTCTGTTGGTTACTTAGAGATAGATATCTGCATTTGTATTTATCCAGTCCTTTCCTACTAACCAGGAAGAGAAGATAGCTTAACTGACTCTGTGGGAACTTTCTCTAGGTCCTGGGTCGCTTGGGGATTTCCTGATTCCTGTTAATTCTATTTATTTCAACAAAATTTTTTACATTGCTAATATATGAAGGGCACAGTGCTAGGACCTAAGGGTGATAAAAATTTTAGATGAATTCTTGATTTCATAGAATTTATAGTCTGGGGGTGGTGGTAAGGAGATACAAATAGCACAGAATGCAATACAAAAAAAAACATTCTAGAGATGCCAAAAAATGTTTACTGGGGTCAGAAACAAAATACAGTCTTGACTTAATGGGCTGGCATTAGGCAGGGCCTCAAGGAGGAGGTAGCATGTTGGTAAGACTTAGATTTCAAAGGGCATAAGGAAGGCAACAGGTAAAAAGGGAGAATGAAAAGATTTCCAACACAGACAAAAGTATGCATCATGACCATGAAGTAGGAAGATTGGAGAATGGAGAGACATCCTGGTTTGTTTATTTAAGTAGAGAGTATGCAGAACGATGGAATAGAGCTTAAAATTTATGAGATGGGTGTTGTGCAAGATTGGAGGTTTGAATAATAGGTAAAGACATGTGAATTATATTTATTAGGTAATAAAACATTGTAGAGTTTATATACATATATATATATACATATACATATTCATACTATTTTTGTATGCATATTGGTTCTTGTCCTTCATTATCAAAGACCAAAATGATACCATTATTTAGAATCAAGGTACATGTGTCTGACAGTATTTGATCAAACAAATATGAACTCAGAATTCTACCAGAGATCAGGCACAAACAGTCCATGTGAAGACCTAGGGTGAGTTCTCTAAACTTGCACAACTCACCTTTCTTTGAGCTGCCTCGGTTCTGCTTTGCTCAAAGAGCAAATGGGTGATGTCTTTTGACTCTTGTATAAATTGGATTAAAGTGAGGCAAGGTTGTAGGAAATCATTGACCTCACTCTTCCAAAGTCATCATAATGCAGTGGCAAAATAACAGTCAAGACAAGAGGTGATGACTTGGGATGCAGTGGATGACCTTGGTGACTTCGATGTCTAATCAAACTCTAAGTACTCCATAGGACCTGCTTCAGTTGCCTTCATGACTGTTAGAACACATTGTTCTCTGCCCATTCCATCAGGGGAATGTGGGTTGGTGTGTGTGTGTGTGTGTGTGTGTGTGTGTGTGTATATCTATATCTATATCTATATCTATATCTATATCTATATATCTATATATATATCTATATATATATCTATATATATATCTATATATATATATCTATCTATCTATATATATATATATATATATATATATATATATATATATATATATATATATATATATCATAGGTTTGGGTAACTAGCCCAACAGCGGTAGTAGTCCTCCTTGAATATACTTTATAACCTGATGTATGTATGTATGCATGTGTGTGTATATTTATATGCACATATACATTAATATTTTGAGATCTAGCTCACAGATTTGGAGTGCTGCAAGAATGGAGAGAATGATCCGGTCTATACACTGCTTTTTTTATTTTTTACAACACCAAACTTGCTAGTCTTGTTGAGCTTGACAGATGAATCAAACTGATAAAAGTTTTACCTTATTCTTTGTACATGCAAGTGAAAATCATAGCAAGCACAGATGGCCAGAGAAACAAAGTGGTTAAGTGAGGGGAAACATGTCAGGAAATCCCCAAGTGAGCCATGTATCTAGAGAAAGTTCCCACAGAGTCAATAAGCTATCTTCTCTTACTGGTTAGTAGGAAAGGACTGGATAAATATAAGCTCCAATGTTTATCTTTAAGTAACCAATAGAGTGGAAAAGATCCACAAGGGTCAGGAGTTGGTGACCCACACTAAAGCCTTTTACTCAGAGTCAATGCTCATAATCTCTTTTTTTTTGCAAGGCAATAGGGTTAAGTGGCACACAGCTAGGTCATTATTAAGTGTCTGAGGTCGGATTCGAACTCAGGTACTCCTGACTCGAGGGCCAGTGCTCTATCCACTATGCCATCTAGCCACCCCATAATTTCTTTTAAAAATTCAGGATTGGGTGACCAACTGCTCATTACTGATATTACAGAAAACATTCATTTATAAAGCCATCTTAAATTTCCTTTGCTGAGATTCTTTCTATCTCTGTCCCTCTATTTCACTATCACTGTCTATCTTTCTCTCTTTGTCATCTTATTTAATGCAAATCTATATATTCACATTCCATTTAATTAAAGAGTTGACAAAGACAAAGTAATTTTAAAAGTCAAGATTCTAGATACAAAACAAGAAAATAATCATTAAACATTTATGAAGCATTTGCTACATTCTTGGCATTGTATTAATGAATAAAGAATAGAAGGAAAGACCCTTGGTGTGGTGGGCAAATTCTCTGTGGTAAACATTTGAGAAAATAAAAAACAAGCTGTATATTATAGGAAGCTGTGAATGGGTTGCAGTTTGTCTTTTGGAAGAAATACCAATATTGGTAAAAAAAAAGACACGAACTGGAATATAAATTTTTTTTTTGGTTTTAACATATACCAATATAAAAAATATTATGTCATGGAGATGACTCAACTAACTCCTCCAGGAGAAATATTCCTTCTTTAGGCTATTAAATCAATAAATGATTCTGTTAAAGTATTCTGCTGCTCTCAAAAAAAAAAGAATATTTTTTTGTCACTACAGATTCCATAGTGATATATGAGAGTGTGGCATGAGACACTGTGGCTCATTTAAAATTCATCTAGTCATCATTTCAAAATAAGATTTCAGCTTTTTAAATCAGCTTTGATTTTTCTCTAAAAATGGTAAGTCTATATACTGTCTTCAATCCATACAACTATTATTAGAAGCAAAAGGAAGATACTCATGTTTTCATACAAAGCCTATTGTGTAAACTAATCCCTAGAAATAAACTAGGGATTTGGAGTTATATCAATCCTATTTTATGGGAATGATTCATTCTGCTATTGTGGCTTGTATGAATTCTACTGCTTTGAACTTAGTAGGTATGCTTAAGATATGTCACCTATACTGAAATAAAGTGTTCCAAAAAAATAAAGTGTTCCAGTAAGTTCCTAGGTTACTACGAAGATCTAAATCAGTGGTTTTAAGATGGGAGTCCATGGACCCTTAAAGAGTCAACCTGGATGAGGAAAGATGCACATATGAGAATTTTCTTGACAAACATTGTCTAGGTTTTTATCAGACTGTCAATGTTGTATGACACAAAAAGTTCAGGAATCCATGATTTAACCCTTGTGTGAAGGGATATGACATTCTATCTCTCTTTTGGGAATCTTTACTCTCAAGAAATAATTGATTTCTCCAATACCTGGAATTATAACCATCTCATTTCTTCATCTAGGAATTGAGCTTTCACTAATGCTCAGTACAATTGCTTACCCCAAAGGACACGTTTCCAAACCCCCTTAAGATGCTAATATCCCCCCATCATTATTTTGTATTTCACATGGTATATATTCTGCCCCTCCCTCCTTTTCTCCTCATCCCTCTCTTTTCTCTCTCCCCCATCTCTTCCTGCCTCTCTATCTCTTTCTCTCTCTTTTATATACCTACACACATATTTATTTACATTCCATTTAACTTGAAAGTTGATGTAGAAAAATTAACTTTGAAAGCCAAGCTTCTAGACTTTTTTTTTGCAAGCCAATGGCATTAAATGACTTTCCCACATGGCTAGATAATTATTAAGTATCTGAGGCCAAATTTGAACTCAGGTCCTCCTGACTCCAGGGCCAGTGCCTTATCCACTGGACCACCTAGCCACCCGGATTCTAGATTTTAAAAAAGTTATTTTAATATATATATATCCTACTTTCCAGCTCCCAATGAAATGTCTTGGAGGCAGGGATTGTGTCATTTCTTATCTTTCTCTTCCTAGTGTCATCATATGGTAGTTAATACAGGTTTCTTCAATTGAAATGAAGAATAAGTAATTGAGAAAATTTGCACAGAAAATTTGAAGGTTACAAAATCTCAAAAATTAAAATTTGTCTTGATCCACTGGTTTATTCTTATTTAATTATGTCTCTTGTTCTGCTAATAAGTATCCAATATTTTCAAAACAGAATCCTAGAAATCATTTATTACTTAGATTAACAGCAACAGCAATAAAATAATAATGCACATTTATAAAGAATTTTTAATTTATGAATTGCTTTACTACTTGGAGGGCAGAATTTTTTTCCAACCTCTTTTTTGCATTCCTCATCTGTTATGAGAACTGAAGAAGGAAAGGAAAAACCACACTAGTATCTTTACCAAGAAAACTCCAAACGAGGTTACAAATAGTTTCACTCAATTGAATAGAAATGACGAAACTAGAATGCAGATGTCTTGGGTCTTTCTTCCCACTAGCCTGATCTCTCGATCATTCTTTCTATACTCATAAAAATTCAGAGATCTTACATGAAATATTTTTTCTGTCTTAAAGAAGCCCTACTCCTATCCTTTGATAATGTCTAAATGACTTGTGGTTATTCAAGGATATGACAGAAAAATAAAAGCACTGGCAAATTCTAACATACTAGAAAGATTTTGAGGGTAGCTTAAGAGACTAAGGTTATTAGGTTACTATGGAGAGGAATGTCACCAAATGCCTGACTATCAGGTGATGATTGTTTTTGGGTGGTGGAAGTTGAGGAAAGGTTATGGTAACCAATGAAACAAACAAATTTTAAATGTCTCTCTATCATGGATGGGGCTCTATCAGTCTGGCAGTGACTGTGGTTGGATGTCAAGAAAAGGAACAGAGGGTGACAAAAATCATACCATTTTGGAATATCCCTAAACTCTATAATCCAGATCCAAAACCTTTTGGTAAGAAGAGTTGAATTATCCAGGTGTTCTTTCTAGCTATCTCTACTAGGGCTGTTTTAGAATGTTTATTCTAGAGTAGGGGTTCAATCCTGGGCACATCCATAAGTGGATTTCAGGTTGCTGCTGATCTGGGATAGGGTAGGGGGTTTATATTTTTATTTGCGTTACCCTCTGAACTTCTGTTTAGACATTTCAACACAGTTCAGAGTCCAATAGAATTCACTAGACTGTTCAAGTTTTCTGTGAAAAATTCTCTCTCTCTCTGTGTGTGTATATATATATATATATATATATATATCACACACACACAATAACCTTATTCTGAAAGAACACTAATGAGTGTTTGGTAGGGTTTTAGACACATGACTTAGTAGACATTAACATGCCAGAACCAGTAAGGAGACAAATTATTAATGGGAAATTACATGCACTTTTCAGCAGGTGTTGCAGAACTGCTTCAATGAGGCATTTGGAAGCTGGCTTTTCTCTTTGTGTTTATTTTCTATCTTTTTCAGAGTCTCTGTGGTACTATCTAAGTAAGGCATAATACTATGCTCCAGAAGATGGATACTATGAAACAAGAGTATGAGATTTTTTTTATATTCCTAACACTTGTTTGGCAATGAAAGTAGTGTAAAACTGTTGAAACTGTGAACACGGTACAATGAATCACAATATCAAAGGCTGAAACTTCAGAAGTCTTCAAATGAAGACTTGACCCATGCATTTTTTATAGCCCTAGAAAATGGTGTTCCAAGGGGAGGGAAGGAAGGAAGGGTGGGAGGATGGTAGAAAAATGTGGAACTCATAAACTTGCTAATAGATGAATGCTGAAAAATATCTTTGCATGTAATTGGGAAAATCAAATAAAAAATTTCAATAAAAAAAGATAAAATGAAAATGGTATATCCAATGTGGGTAGGGAACTTACTGTCTCATCAGGGAAACTTTCTACTTTTAAAAAAGGAAGATTTTTTAAAGCAATTTTTATCAAGCTGACATCTGCAAGTCTGAAATTTATAGCTTTATACCATAAGGCAGCTCTAATCTCTCTAACAAATCACAACCCTTCAACCACTTGATAGTAACTATCAGGTCCTTCCTAAATCTTCTCTTTTTCAGGCTAAACAAGCCCAATTCTTTTGACTTATCATTACATAGAGAATGACATTCCATTCTATTCCCATCCTGGACATTCCCTGTTTTGTTTGGACATGCACTGAGCACTATAGGAGAAGTGTAGACATATATATATATATATATATATATATATAGATAGATAGATAGATAGATAGATAGATAGAGAGAGATCTCCATTATCCTTTTATAACTATATACAGATAAACAGTCTTTCAAATCAGATTTGTCCAAAAATATTAATTTTGTTCTGTTGTTTTTATGAAGCAATGGGGAAAATGATAGGAATTTCAGGCTTTTCTCCTTACCTAATTCTTTTCTGTATACCCCTCAATAATTCATACCCTAAAATGCAGCTGGCCTTTAACATTTATTTTTTACTTTAAAACACCAAACCGTTTTGTGGCTCTCTGTAGTTTTCTTTTTCTTTTTTTGTTTAAAGGGAATAGATTATTCCCAGATAATGGAATTGTATTTGTTCAACCACACCTCATTCTACCTATACGGAGTGAGAATAAAAGTAATTCTGCTTTGAAATTTGCCTATAATTTGTTATGATAACAATATGAAACAGAAGTTTGTATTGGTTTTAGTTTATATTTATTCTATCTGCTCACAGTTGCCATCACTTTCCATCATCCTTGTTCAATAAAATTTTCAAATGAGCTTATATTCTGAGTGGAACAGTAAAAATAAAATTTAAAAATATGATATTAGGACTGGAACTTAAAAACTAATAAAATGATTTCTATCTCCTGTAACTAGAATATTGTTCCACAGAAGAAACAAATTTATAGAAATATGCTCTTATCTGGAACTAGTTGATATCATAGAAACTGAAACTGGATTAAGGGTCCTTAACCTTCTTTTGTATTCCCTTGCACAATCTGATCAAGTCTATAGTATTCTTCTCAAAACCATGTTATTAAATATATAAAATACTTTAAATAAATTATTTTGAATGATTGTTATCAAAGCATTTCTTTTTTAAATTCAAAGTACTCCAAGTTAAGAATATCTGCTGCAGGTGGTCTTTCAGCAAGGCTAGTACTTTTTTTGGGGGGGGAGATGAAAATTTAATTTTCTCATCAGAATTAGGGTTTGTGTAGAATTTTCTATGGTGACAAAGATGGCAGAAGGTTTTAGGGGCCCATATTCTATTATATTTGCGCTAAATATGAAAAGGAGTTCCTTCCCATTAGTCTGCTGATGAATTATTATTATATAATTGTATTTGTGTTTCTGTGTGTATAGTAGACATACATGTCTAATTCATGTAAAGACTTTTCTAGAAACTGGAGGGATTATTGGAGGGGTTGGTGGGAAGGGAAGGTAGACCTCCTATTTGATTAGTGAAGGAAATGTCCTGTACCAATGTAGGGAAGCACTTGCTCTTGAGCTACATGAAAGTTATTTTATGTATACCTTGGCTAGGGAGGCCGTGTGGCATAGCGGAGAGAGAAGTGGCAATGCAATTAATACCTTTCACATAAGTGTATGTTTGTATCTAGGAGGCACCAGACCTGGAGGCAGGAAGACTCTTCTTCCTGAGTTCAAATCTGGCCTCAAATCTTTATTATGTATGTGACCTGTGTAAAGTCACTTAATCTACTTTGCCTCTGTTTCCTTATGAACTGGAGAAGGAAATGGCAATTAACTCCAGTAACTTTACTAAGAAAACCCCAAATGGAGTTACAAAGAAAATGACAGGAAAAGATGGAGGAAATATTCAATACACATATTTGGGTACATAATGCATATAGCATCTATACATATGCATATGTGTATATACATACATAAATATGAATTGGATGTACATGTTGGTTTTTATATGCACATATTAAAATAAGTTGGTGGGTTGTTGAGGTTTTTTTGCCAATTCACACAATAAAATCTACCCAATGGATTTTGAAAGCTATATACAGGCATCCCATGGAAGGCTATGGATTTGTTTTTTGTTAAGCCTCCTCCCGAGTATACTGCTTTACAGGTTGTTTCCAGACACACATCTTTCTGAAAATTGCAAAAGCAAAAATTAGAAGCCCAGCATAAATGCAAACACCTGTTCAATGGAAAATCATAATTGCTAACCAGAGTGAGAGACATCAATCCTATCAACATACTTCTTTCCTGTGCTTGTCTCAATAACCATTTTGCCATCATTTAATGTTCTTAAATGAGACAACCCCTTTTTCTGAAATTGGATGTTTACATTGGTGATAATAGAAAAGTCAAGATCACTACATGCAATTAGAGGTTTGCTGAAGTTGGGATCCTTAAAGGCTTCCAAGTACTGGCAAGAGTTGGTACATAGCTTTGATTCACTTTCAAATGCAGGGCAAGTAAAAGTAGAGTGTGGGTAGTCAGGCTTTCTAACTTACCACAAGTGGGCTTCTGCTTCCCTTTTTCTACATCCCTTTCCTTTTTTTTCCCCTTGTTTAGTCATTTTTTCAGTTGAGTCTGACTCTATTTATTTAATTTTTTAATTTTTTTTTTTAGTTTTTGCAAGGCAACGGGGTTAAGTGGCTTTCCCAAGGCCACACAGCTAGGTAATTATTGTCTGAGACCAGATTTGAACTCAGGGACTCCTGACTCCAAGGCCGGTGCTCTATCCACTGTGCCACCTAGCTGCCCTGATTGGGCCCATATGAGATTTTCTTGGCTAAGATACTAGAGTGACTTTCCATTTCCCTCTCCTTGCCCTGGTTTTTCTACTCTCTTCCAAGTATTCTTCTCAATTTCCAATTCTGTTTATGCTTTGTATACTTTTCCTTGAAAATAGATGCACTCTTTTGTTTCTAGACTGCTGTGATAGCCCAATTGCTCTCACCCTTCTCTGACCCACTCTCCACTAAGTTGCCAAACTGATATACCCAAAGTGCGCTCTGCTCACCTAACCCTAGTCAACAAACCTTCACTAGATCTCTGATTTGCACATTGCTCTGGCTTCTGCTTCAATATTTCACCCAGTTTTGAGTCCCATCACTCACCTCTATTGTCTTTCAAAAGAACATGAGCTTCTTGAGGGCCCAGATTGTTTCATACTTGTCGATGTGCCAAAGAGAGCATGAGACAAAGTTCAGAGGAAAGTAGTCTTGGGATCTGCAATAGTTGGGTTTTTTTACTGCCTTTTATATACCTTCATTATATGATTTGGAACAAATAACTCTACATCTAACTTTCCCAGTTAAATCTCTACCACTGTAGTTGAAGAACCAGTAACTTGTCTGCATTGGTAAGTGATGTCTCCTAAACTTATTGAACAACAGGTCTACTCATCCCATTAAGAGGTTTGTTTAATAGCATAGATGGGGAAAGATCAGGAGTCTTCTCTCTGCCATCTTGGCCATAAGTCCCAGGTCCCAAAAATAAACAAAAACCCCCCAACCAAAACAAAACAACCCCACAAAATGAAACAAAAAATAAGAAAGCCATCAAACCCTCTAGTTTTTAGCAAAGCTCTTGACATACAATAAATACCTTATAAACAGTTGAAGAATATAACTCTACCTCATTTCCAGTCAGCCAATTTTCTCTAATTATCAAAGTTTAATTTCAATTCTTTCAATTGCAAGCAATAATATAGATAATTAAAACTTTTATTGAGTTCTTAACTGTATGCAAAACCCTGGGCTAGGTGCTAAAGATACAAATAAAAGAAAGACTGTACTTCTCTCCAGATACTTCCATTATAAAGGGGGAAGGCAACACATAAAAATAGGACTAGAAAATTTGAGGAGATGACTAAGTTGGCACTGCTAGAAGTGGTATGGAGGTCTGAGTGTTGGAAAACACTAGCAATTCTGGCCTATTTCGGCCAAGGGTCTCAAGAATGAAGTTCATATTATCTGGGTATTAGTTGAAGGAGGTACACTTACCCCAATGGCATGGCAGAAAGAGTATGTAATTTATAAAATAAAAATTAAATTCAAAACCACAAACTTCCCAAATAGATAGGGAAAATACTTCATCAAAGAAAGAGTATTAAATTTTGGCAGGTGTAAAGGAAAATTCTCAATTACTAGCCTAGATTTTAAATTCTGAATTTGCTATTTTCTTCCTATATGACATTGGGCACCTCTCTATGCCACAGTTTCTTCAACTGGAAAAGAAGGGAGTTGAGCTAGATGATTTTAAAATTCTCCTCTAGCTATAAATCTAGGATCCTTTGATTTTATTGGATCCGTTAAAAACTAAGAATAAAAATCTGACCAACAGATGAGTCATGCACTGACAATCCTTGTTTATTTTCAATGAGTCATTGCTATGATTCTAAAACAAAATAAAAATAAAACTGTCATGATACCAAGACATCTTTTCATTTTAAATTTAAAATGAAGGGTGACAGAAGATGGGAAAATATCGCCACACTTGTAAAGGTAATTGTAAAAGGGCATTGTTTCTATTTTCAGTGCAGATGAACACTCATTTACTCTGACTGTTTATTATTATCTAATTATAGACCTTTCTAAAAAGCTTTCAGATGACTCAAGAAAATCATATCCAAAGATCATGAGGAAAAGGCTACATTGGCCCACAAAAAAATTACTTTGGCCAATGTAACTAGAATGGTAATTGGTAAGAGTGAATTTTCATGCATTTTCTCTAGCTAGGCCAGTTGTTCTGCAATCTGAAATCTATATAACTCTCCTGATCTTCCAATTAAACTTTTACAGTATCATCAAAATTATTTTTTTTTATTTTTCCTGAAAATTTGAATATCCTGTCATCTTGAATGCCCATCTAACCTTCTTCTTTTGCATTTGAGTCCCATCCTTCCTTAACGTATCAATTAGCTCAAAAATCTATTTCCTTTGTAAAGTTTTCATTGATCAGTCCAAGTGGTTCTTGTTTTCTCCAATCTCCAGAATGTATTTATATTTACGTCAGAGGGCTCTGAACTAATTTTATCATGAACTCTTCTCAAAAAAATAAAATTGAGCATATAGCCCCAATATATTTTATTTATAATTATGCATTACATAATCATGCTAGTAATTATATGAATGAATATTTATATGTATAACTATATATAATATATAAATATCAGAAAACAAATAAATGTAAATTACAAAGATATGTGTTGATAAAATATCTAACTCATGATTCAACCAATTCCCATTGGGGCTTATGGTGCATAGGAGCAATATGGTCTGATATACACTTTAGAAAAATTAATTTTTCAGATTTATGTGAAATTGATTAGGAGAGACATAAGGCAGGAAAAAATAATTATGTGGCTATTTCAATAGTCCAGAAAATGGTTTATGAAGACCTTGACTAGAATATTGAATATAAAGAGAAAAAAAATGGGAGATATGTTGTAGAAGAAAAAAATAAGATTTGGCCACTAATTAAATAATGTTCTAAGACAAATATACATAATATAATCCATAAATGGGAACATTTGGAGAATTTTGCCATTTTGGGAATTCCCTCTGCAACTTGCTTCTCCATTGGATGACTTCATTAGAGTGGAGAACATATTTCCTAAGCATATATCTGGCAGTGATGTGACACAGTGGGTAGAGTACCAGGTCAAAAGTCAAGAAGACTCATTTTCCTGAATTCAAATCTAGCCTCAGACATATATTACCTATGTGAACCTGCACAAGGCACTTAAGTCTTTTTGTTTCAGTTTATCATCTGCAAAATTATCTGAACAAGAAAATGAAAAACCAGTATCTTTATTAAGAATATCAACTCATGGGGTTCAAAGAGTTGGAAAAGACTAAAACAACTTAATGAGAACAAACATATTTGCTTGCTTTACCTCAATTTAATGATCAGACTAAAATAGCTTATCTTTATAATGTTCTTCAAGAAAATGGAAATGGGGGCTTTGTTGGTCTCCAAATACTATATAAGAAGTTGTAGACCACCTGAGGTAGTGAGGCAGGGCAGTGATCTATGACCCTTCTCTTATACCAAGTGATCAAAAGTCCATCATTACTTAAGAACAGATGAGCATAAGCTAGAGAAACCCATAACCCATGAAGTACCTTAATACCTTTAGTTGGGTAGCAAAAACTTAATTTACAGTCAATGAATATTCTTGAGCAGAAGAATGTGCTTTAGGAAAATTAATCAGGAACTATGGGAGAGACAGGAGAAAAAGAGAACAGCAATAGGCTAGTCAAACTGCACCCAAAAAAGCTGATAAGGGTCTCAAAGTCAGTGCAGGAGTAGGGGGAAAAAGTATGAATAGGTAGGTATAAGAGACATTTCAGAGCAGAATAGCTAGTGACTTACTTTTTGTGGGACTAAGGAGACCATGGAGTATAAAGATATTCAGCTGATATGGCAAAGAAGGTAATAATGATATTAACAAAAACTTAGGAACTCATGAAAAACAAGTATTTTGGGGGAGGAGGGTGAGATGAAGAGTCTGTTTTGTGCATATTGATTTTGAGGTCCTATATCTGTGTGTATCCCCAACATAGTCCTTAGGTATTAAAGCTCCTTGACATCAAGAACAGTATCTATCATGCTTTTGTAGAACAGGTATGATGTGTAGAACATGCTCCATTATTTTTGTTTTACTACCTGACTGTGTTTTAATCTGCCTGAAATAAATCCTATAGTTTAGCAGAAGCTGGCAAAAAAATTACTATGACTAGTAGTCACTTCCTACCTGAGTTAGAGTCAATAAAGCCATGTATTTATTTGTAGACACAAAAATATTGAGTGTGCAGTATTAACTTTACATATTTTTTTTAATAATTCAAATGAAATTTCATTGGTTTGGGTCTTCCCTTTACACTCAATGTATTTTAAGAATACAAGTCTTCTATTATTCTAATCTTGAAGGTTAAAAAGCAAACAAACCAAATAACCCATTATTCATAACCATCACTATCCTTGTGATGAAGGCTCTAAATTTTTTTAAACTGGTCCTCAGGCAAAAGTTGTACCATCCATCAACGAGATAGATAATTTTCTACTCAGGTAGGCTATTCCAGAGAGATACGTTCTATGACCTGTGACTTTGATGACACAGTTACCTACTTGCCACAAATAGAGAGGCACTGGGAAAGAAATTTACTGGAGGATTCTAACACCATACATTGACTTAAATTGGGAACCAAAAATGTTTTGGACAACTTTTCTGGGTATAATTCACCCACAATATATGTTGACTGAATATTACTATGAAAAATGGCTAAGTAATAAATACCTACAGCTATTCACATGCCATTATAGTAAACACTTTTAGGAGAATATGGAACCTAATTTTAAAAACAAATAGCATAGCTAGAACACAGGAGAAAGTAGCAAATGAAGTCAACACTGAATAATCTGATCCTCCATTAATAAAGATACCTAAAACATAAAGATGAAAGAAAATTTTGTAATTCATTACAATCTCATCATGTGTATGAAGAGTTTGGAAGAACTGATATATCGATACAGACAGACAGACAGATAGATATAGATCTAAGTATATCTCTATAAATACTTTTCTCTCTCTTTTACCTAGAGCCAACCAAATGTCATTCATCCATGGTAGTTTTAAATGCAAAATTATCCTTTGACTCACTGCTCTTCATGATTAATGACAATAAAAACAATTAGAGACACTTGATTTTTAGCTCATTGTTTTGAAGTGATATTATTATATTCAAGAATGATTATAAAAATGAGATAAATAGGGAAAATAAATTAATTTTTTCAAACATTTTCAAAACTAGTTTAATATAACATTTTTTAGAACACCAATTTACAGTGAGGCAGTATGGCACAGAGAAATAGTGGGAAACTTGGGTTCAAATTCCACCTCCAATGTAGACTAGCTAGGTGACTTTAGTCAAGTCATTTAAATTATTTATGCCTCACTTTTTTCCCCTTCTGCAAAATAAGGAAATTACCTAGCATCTGAGATTCTTTTTGCCTCTGTATCTATGACCCATCAAGCTGTAAATCAGGTTTCTACCACTAGTCTAAAATTCATTGTGTAAATTAAAAAAATAACATTCATATCATCAGCTTCTAAGGTCTTTTTCAATTTCCATTATCTTTGAGTTTATTAACCACCAAGGCCCTTTACAGCCTTTCTTTGACTTTCATTTTATTCCATATTTCTAGATGTCAACTTCTTTTCAATGTACTCCTCTTTCCCCTTCAAGGTTTCCTTATCTATCATTATTTATTCAGTCATTCAGTTGTATTTGAATTTTCATGATCGTATATGAGATTTTCTTGGCAAAGATACTGGAATAGTTTATCATGTCATTAAGGAAAACCAAGGGTAAATGACTTGCCCTTAGTCACAAAGCTAATAAGTGTCTGAGATGTGATTTTAACTCAATCTTTCTGACTCTAGATCCAGGTCCAGGGCTCTATACACTTAGCCATTTGACTGTTTCTCTTCTTTTATCAATGATCCCATGAATGTGGATGATATTTTATCATATGTAGTTGAAAGGACAGTTTTCATTCCTCTTTTCATTATTCTCAGGAAAAATTATATTTACTCTTATGATCTCACCTTGTACTTTAATGAAGATGACTTTCAAATTTATATTTTTAGCTCTAACATGAACTTCAGGTTCTATATATATATTCAAATAATTTCCTATTATTTCACAAAGATGCTTCACTAATGTCATCATTTCTAAAGCTTGTATCAACACATTTCACCCAAATCAGGTCTTCTGACTCTTCTAAATTTTTATTTATATTCTTTCATCCAATATTATTTATTAAATGTGTACTGTGAATCAGGTAGTAGACTATTTCTTATCTGTTTGGGAGGTTTAATTCTCAGTGTATGTTAATTGGCTTGCTGGTTTAAATATCTGTACCTATTTACTTTTCTTTGCATTAATCAGTCTTCAGGATCAGGATCTTTGTATGAACTGACAAAATCGGCTCGTTGAATGCTGCTGTAAAAATTTAATGACTGTGAAAATAATGAGTTACTTCAAAGAAGGGATATGAGAAGGTACATTTATCTCTACAGGATTGAGTGATGATGAATCTACAAAACTATGGAATGCTGGCTAATTCTATTGAGATTTTTCCCCTATTTATTTATTTGTTTATTCATTCATTCATTTATTTTTTAGTTTTTAGTTTTTGCTAGGCAATGGGGTTAAGTGGCTTGCCCAAGGCCACACAGCTAGGTAATTACTAAGGGTCTGAGGCTGGATTTGGACTCAAGTACTCCTGACTCCAGGGCCAGTGCTCTATCCACTGTGCCACCTAGCTGCCCCTTCCCTGTTTATTTTAAGAAAGATTTTATTTATTTTGAGTTTTACAATTTTTCCCTTATTCTTGCTTCCCTCCCCCTACCTCTCACAGAAGGTAGTCTGTTAGTCTTTACATTGTTTCCATGGTATACACCTATTTATTTTCTAATAAAAATTTCTCAGAAAAGGAAAAGGATGTGGAAATGTATATAAAGTAACAGCATCAAGTCTCGTAGAATTATCTCTACCACTGAGAGACTGTATGCATTGCTTAAAATGATGATAATGTTGATTGTTATTTGTTCTTTAAGAAGACCATGATAAGGGGCGGCTAGGTGGAGTAGTGGATAGAGCACAGGCCTTGGAGCCAGGAGTGTCTGGGTTCAAATCCGGTCTCATACACTTAATAATTACCTAGCTGTGTGGCCTTGGGCAATCCACTTAACCCCATTTGCCTTGCAAAAACCTAAAAAAAAAAAGAAGACCATGGTATCAGGGAGGTGATGCCATGACAAGCACAGAAATTGGATTTGAATGAGGGGGTGCTATGTTAAGTCACCAGTCTCACTTCTCCAGAGTCATCTGGGTCCAGTGATCAGATACGAATCAGGATAACTAGAGATGGCCCTGGACGTGAGGCAGGCAGGGTTAAGTGACTTACCCAATATCATCAAATTCAATGGTACATGATGAGTGTCTGAGGCTGGATTTGCTCCTGACTCTAGGGCCAGTGCTCTATCCACTATGCCACCTAGCTGCCCCTATAATTGAGCCAGGGCATTTCATATGAAGAATTAGAAACTCAGTCTTCCTGACTCTGACAATGATTCTCAAATCACTATGATGCACTTCCTCTCAAAAAAAGAGATATAAACAAGTCTTTAAAATATTGAATCTAAGAGGTTAAGCTTTAGCCCCTAGCTCTACAAATATCTCAAAGTTCCACTTGAGCAACTAACTGTCTTGTCTAGCCATTGGTCTGTCGCTTTCTCCCCTTGGTCTCATTCTACCACAGTCACAGTCTTAGAAACAAGACTGTGGCAAAGGAAGCATTCTATTATTACTCTTTTCAACTTGTTTTAACAAGAGTCATAGAATCATACCAGCAGATGGCAAAAAGGAAGATGCTCAGTCTAAGGACAGTAGTGACAAAGTGAAGAAGTCTATCAGTTGTCATCTCCTTAGGAGATAGCACAGAAATTTAGAATTAGAAAAAATATTGAAAGTTTTCAAATGTAAATCTTTCATTTTAAAGATGATGAAATTGAGGCTTGCTTGTAGGTTTTAATTTATTTTCCCAAAGTCACAATGATAAAAACAATGGAGCTGGAATTCAAATGCTGATCTTTCAACATCAAATTTAACACTTTCCAATATATTGTATCCATTTTACTAGATTTTTCATCAATGAACTAAAATAAAAAGAACATATTATCTTTTTATCTAACCATTCTTTCATCAAGGCTGTTTGGAATTAGCACATAGCTTCACACTACACTTTCCTAAGCTAATGGTAGCAATAAATAAATGAAGTAAGAAAGGGGAGAAGCTATTTGGGGAGAAGCTATTGAAAGAAAGGGTTCCAGGCAACTGTAAGGGACAAGAAAGCTGTTACTAATGTAAGTAAGCAAGACTCTAACCATGTTATTACTCCATTTTCATCCTTCATTATTTCCTCTTTTGACAAATTTCCAATACTATCTCTACTGAATTTGAAAATCCATGTGTAGAAAAGAATATGGAATAACTTATGTGAAGCTTCTGCAAAAAATGGACATGAAAAAAGGAACACATTGCAGAATGGTTGGGTTAAAAAAAATTACCACCCATCCTAAACACTACTAAATATTACATCTCACAGGAATTACAACTTTTTTGCAAGCTCTAGGCAATGTGAGCCCTACCAAGTCTTTTTTTTTTCCCCTGCATGGTGATTTTTCCCAGTTATTTATAATTTCACACCTACTTTTACACTGTGTGTATGACTTAGATATCATTGCAACCAGTGATATTTTAGAGAAGAGAAAATAAAATTGGAGGCAAATGAGCTGAACCTCAAAAGAAAAGGGGCTACTAAGCGAAAAAAACCACAATGTATGACTAACAAAGTCACCTTATTTTGATTAGGATGGTACTAACTTCAAAAATTATTAGAATGATCAATATGAAAAAATAAATTTTGGAGAAAAGAAATAGCCTTGCTTAGAAAGAATAAAAAGAAGGTTGGATCTATGAACACATATTTGAAAAAAAATCAAGTGCACATTTAGTCAGAAAAGCTGATATTCCTATTACAACATTTTGTTTCCTTTACTTCTCTTTGGTTTCCCATTTCTATCTACTTTTATTCTTTATTTTCAAATGGTCCCTATAGAGTCAGTTATAACTTTGCAGAAATACATAGCAATAAATTACTAGGAAAAGCTGAAACAATTCTATTAGCAGTGTCCAATATAAAATAGAATGGTACAAAAGAAAGTATGTGGGATTTGACGTTATAGGACCTTCATCATACCCTGGCTCTGCCACTTAAAACCTGGGTAACCTTGACTGAGTCAGTTAATGTCTTCATAACTCAATTTCTTCATCTGTAAAATGATGGGTTTGGACTAGATTATCTCTAAAAAAACATTTGCAGTCATAAATTTAAGATTTCAGGATTTCTTAATATTTTTGGAGTCATTATCCTCTTTGTCTATTTCTTGAAGTCTATGGATCCCTTCTTGGAACAATGCTTTTTACATGTATAAAATATAATACATAGCATTCCAGGGAAACAAAATATATCGAAGTTTATTTTTTAAATGAGTTTAAATACACTGAATGGACCTCTTTATATACCTGAATGGACTCTTTTTAAATTTTTTTATTTATTTAAGGCAATGGGGTTAAGTGACTTACCCAAGGCCACACAGCTAGGTAATTGTCTGAGGGTGGATTTGAACTCAGGTACTCCTGACTCCAGGGCCACTTCTGCACCACCTAGCTGCTCCCTGTGACTTACTCTTATAAAGTATACCCCTAGTAGAAAAATTCTTTAACATAATTCTGCACCTTCTCTGACCTTGATTTTTTTTTTATAGAATTATGTAGAAACTGAGGTTAAAGCAATTTGATCAAGATTACATGGCAGGACTAGACCCCAGATATTCTAGGCTCCAAGGTCAACTCTCTATACATTCTACCATGCCTCCAAATTATTTTTTTTCAAAGGATAAGGACTATTAAGGAAGTACATGGAACATGTTTCTAATTCTTATTTAAAGATGTCACAAGAGTGACATCCCATAAAATTTCTCTCTCATCACATTCAATTTAGATCAGTGTATACCATGGAAGCAAGGTAAAGACTAACAGACTTCCTACTGTGGGGGGTGGGGGAGGGAAGCAAAATTAAGGGAAAAATTATAAAACTTAAAATAAATAAAATCTAAGAAAAAAGGAGTGACATCCAAAAAGAACTATAAAAAATAGTGAGTAATTCCTATAATTATATTCTCAAACCAATTCTGTCCTTTTTCCAATTAAATCTAATGAAATTCCATTTACAATTTTAAAAATTGTCATGAAAATAATTGCTGTTTTTCCCAAGTTGTAGTGTACAGAATTGAACACAATATTCCATATGTGTGCTGACCAGGAGGGAAGGGCTTGGGATATGCACTTAAATAGATTTCATCCATTTTTCCCAAGTCTTATGCCAACTCATTGACCCTTAGGTCATGATGGCAAATGAACAGAACCAACAATTAGTGTTTATAATTTGTTTGAGCATTATGTGATTCTTAATAGTTTACATCACTTTTACATTACCTCAATGAAAAAATGAAACTAGAAGGAGACAACCTTAAATTTAAGGTTCAGTTGCTATTCTTTTTATTTCCCAACATCTAAAGCAAAGCAAATAAACATACCTGGGGGAAGGGGGGAGGGGTTGACAGTACTTTGTTGCTAGGCCTCCGTCTAGTTCCTTAGGTTGGTTCTTGGATAGCAAGGATTATATGGTGCCAGAACCATTCTTCAAGTGTTTTCCGCTTTGTAAAACATGCCAGAACTTCTGATCTTCTCGCATATGCTTTGTGAAAATCAGGATAGGCACCAAGCCATGAGGAAGCAAAAGAGTACTAGTTTCATGTAATAACATACATAACCATTAGAATACAAAATTATAAATTCATCATATAAGTATAAAACAAAACGTTTTTTATGGTCTGGGGAAAGAGGGAGGAGATTACCATTATGAGTATGTGGTTTAAATTTCAAGGAGGAAGGAGCAAGATTCATTGAGTTTTAAAGGATATGTAATTGGAAAATAGAGGAAAAGAAGACATTCTAGGCACAGGGAATGAGAATGATGTGAGCAAACATGCAGTATACAAGTCTAAAGAGTAGACTCAGTCAAGTTTGGAAAGGTAGGGTACTAGATTGGTACTGGCCCTGGAGTCAGGAGTACCTGAGTTCAAATCCGCCCTCAGACAATTAATTACCTAGCTGTGTGACCTTGGGTAAGTCACTTAACCCCATTGCCTTAAATAAATAAAAAATTTTTAAAAAGAGTCCATTCAGGTATATAAAGAGGTCCATTCAGTGTATTTAAATTCATTTAAAAAATAAACTTCGATATATTTTGTTTCCCTGGAATGCTATGTATTATATTTTATACATGTAAAGCATTGTTCCAAGAAGGGATCCATAGACTTCAAGAAATAGCCAAAGAGGACAATCACTACAAAAATATTAAGAAATCCTGAAATCTTAAATTTATGACTGCAAATGTTTTTAGAGATAATCTAGTCCAAATCCATCATTTTACAGATGAAGAAATTGAGGCCTGAAGACATTAAGTGACTCAGTCAAGGTTACCCAGGTTTTAAGTGGCAGAGCTAGGGTATGATGAAGGTGCTATAATGTCAAATCCCACATACTTTCTTTTGTACCATTCTATTTTATATTGGACATTCCTAATATATTTTTTTCAGCCTTTCCTAGTAATTTATTGCTATGTATTTCTGCAAAGTTATAACTGACTCTATAGGGACCATTTGAAGATAAAGAATAAAAAGTAGATAGAAATGGGAAACCAAAGAGAAGTAAAGGAAACAAATTAAAATGTTGTAATAGGAATATCAGCTTTTCTGACTAAATGTGCACTTGATTTTTTTTCAGATATGTGTTCATAGATCCAACCTTCTTTTTATTCTTTCTAAGCAAGACTTTCTTTTCTCCAAAATTTATTTTTTCATATTGATCATTCTAATAATTTTTGAAGTTAGTACTAGATTGTGGAAAGGAGACAATGAATGCCACAAACAGAATTCTGAGTTTTAGAGAAAATAATAGGAAATTGAAGGGTTTGGTGACTTGTTTTAATAGTGGAAAAATATGATTAGTTCTTGATATCTATGGGAGATATTTTGGCTGTGATCAAAATGGAGGAGAAGAGAAGAGGAAGGGAAAGAGAAAAACACAGTCTGAGATAGAGGATAGAGAGTGTCAGGAGGAGGGGAGGCAGGGAGAGAGAGAGAGAGAGAGAGAGAGAGAGAGAGAGAGAGAGAGAGAGAGAGAGAGAGAGAGAGAGAGAGAAAAGAAATCCAGTTCCATACAAGAAATAAAAATCTAGGAGGCACTTTTCTAAATATTGAGGAGTAAAGGAATAATGATCAAAACAATACTGGATCTCAAAGAATTTAAATTCTTCAGCAATATTCTAGGTAGATAGTATAGTAATTATGATGGCCAAAGAGAGGGGCAAAGAAGTGAGAGAGATACTATAAACATAGAATTGGCAAGACTTGGGTATAAGAGAAGAGGAAAAAGTGTCTGATCCTGTGACAGTTTTGAACACTGGAGATTTAGCAAATGATAATATATATAGTGGCATTAGGAAAGTCTAAAGGAAGAAGAACAAAAGTCTTGGTTTCGAAAACATTACCTTTGAGGTGTATGCTTACAGTCCAAATAATGCTATGTTCTTAGGTATATAATCTATAGAGTTTGTCTATCAATATGTGGGAGAAAAACTAGAAATCCCATCTTCTAAAAGGAGGCTGTTCCTAATCCCTAAATTCTAATGTCTTCCCACACTTAGTTATATTTTATTTACCCTGTATATACCTTGTTTGCATATATATATATATATATACATATATATATATATATATTTCTTTTATTTTTCTCCATTAGATTCCACGTTCCATGAGGGCAGGGACTGTCTTTTTTTTTTACTTTTTTTTATCCTGAGCATGTTGTATAGTACCAGATAAACATTAGGCACTTAATAAATGTTTACTAACTAAACAATGAGTTTGGCCCAAAATTAAAAAAGATGATCATCAAAAAACATCAATATTTCTTTATTGTCCCTTGACTGTTCCTAGAACCAAAGAATAATTTTTTAGCAACATTCTACCATTGTTGATTTATGGCTGCAAGTTATGGAACAGAACACACAATATATAATTCAAAATGAATGCAAAATCTTTGGTCATGAAGAGTTGCATGGTAGGAATTAGGGGATTGTCTATCAATGAGGACCCTTCAAGAAATATTAAAGTAAAAAGTTTCATATGGAAAATTTGTGGTAAGATAAGGAGATAAACCACCCATGTGACAAAAGAAAGGGATAACAGATTCTTGAAGTGATCCATTATTATTCTTGCTGCGTCAAATAGAAGCTCTCTTGCATGCTGGGAGAATTTATGGTAGGACCTAGACAAAAGTCCTACAAGGGGGGACAGACAGATGGCAATAGATATATTTGGAAAGAATATACACAACACTGAGTTCATGGAGCAACCTTAGTATATAACCACAGGATAAAATCAATTAAACATTTGGATAAGCCTATCTGTAGCCAGAGATATTGGATGAAGACAAAGGTTTGAGATTCAGTGACACAGAAGTGATACTAGAGTTGATGCAAGTGAATAATACTATTAAGGGAGAAAGAGAAGATAATCAAAGCTAAAACTTTGACAATTGTCCATAATAACAAGTCAAGAAGAAGAAGATGGAAAGGAGGAAAAAGATCAGAGGAGATGATGCATAATCAGAATCCTTAAACAATGCAAAAGCAGCAATTCGAGAGGAATAATCCTGATATTTGGAAGTAAAGGTTTAATTTGAACTGTCAGTCAGTTAAATTGCCTCTTGGAGGGCAATGACAAAATTCTGGCCATAATCTCAAGAGTTTAATTATATATGACACTCTGTAACCACATAAACCTCAACCCAACCATTTAGGAGGACACAATCACAAATTACAGAATAACAGACATTTTTTGAAATGGAAGACTTAAAGGTTAGAGATTGAGACCAACTGCCACAAATACCATAAAAGGGATTCCTCTTTGAATAGATGATTTTTTTTTAGGTTTTTGCAAGGCAAATGGGATTAAGTGGCTCGCCCAAGGCCACACAGCTAGGTAATTATTAGGTGTCTGAGACCGGATTTGAACCCAGGTACTCCTGACTCCAAGGCCGGTGCTTTATCCACTACAGCATCTAGCTGCCCCGGAGTAGATGATTGATTCAGTATTATACTCCTCCGTGAAAATCTATAAATAGGAGGAAAGAAAGAATGATGGAGAATATTTGGACAAATGTGGAAGCAGGGAGAACTAGAAGTGATTTTGCCATTGACATATTTTACAGACTACCTGGCAAGAAACTGAAAATAGAATAACTATTTCTACCCTGGCACAGAGTCATGGTATATCAGTGATGGGTGACAGACATTCACACTATCACTTCTGATCAAGACATCCACTATAGTTCTTTTTTTCCTTCTCTCTCTCCTCCCTCCCTCTCTACCACTTTTCTTCTTCTTCTTTCTCTCTCCTTTCCTCTTCCTCCAATCTCTCTCTCTCTCTCTCTCTCTCTCTCTCTCTCTCTCTCTCTCTCTCTCTCTCTCTCTGTCTTAAAAGTCAGAGAAAGAGAATAATAAAAGGAAATTGCCAAATGTATAATAAAATTGAATTTTTACTGAAATATTCTATTTTGTATCTTATTTTTAAAAACAAGGAATAAGTGAAATGGTTATGGCATGGGTGTCAATGGAGTGCCAGTGTTGTAGGCTTCAAGTGGTCCCAATACAAAGGAATAGGTTATGGCGAGCCTTGATGAACCGATAGGTGTTATGGCCTGTGGCAGAGGGTAGTCCTTTTCTTATTCTAATCTGAAATCTATAAAAACTTTCCCATTGCTTGTGTTACATATAGTGACCAGAAACATTGGACATCATTCTCAGAGAAGGCTTGGAGGACAGAGAAATAGAAAACCAGGAGATTCCTCTGAAACTGTCTACTTCATCTCCATTAATGAAAGAGATATTCCATCAAAAACGTCTCTAAAAATGAAAAAATGGTATCCTATCCCCCTCCTAGGAAAGGTCAGTCAGGATTAGTAGGTTGAGAAATAGGGAAAGGATTTTAGGATTGTAAGAGGATAGCTTTAGAGCTATTAGCGACTTAAGGTGTCAGTTATCATAACTTGGGGGAACTGATAATCAGAGAGGTTAAATGCTTTGTCTAGGGTCATATTAACAATAAATGTCAGAGGTCAAATGTAAACCTGGGTCTTTATGATTTCAAGAACAGTCTTCACTATGTCAAACTCTACCTCTAGGTGGGATTCGTAAGACAAGTCTCAGTTTTAATCCTCCTGGTTCATGCATGTATGACTCCTTATGACAACTTACTATGATGGATGATAAAGAATAAATGACAAGTCATTTCTTGATGATAAACCCTTGATATTCCTGATAATATTATTATCCATTATCACTACTTGACATTAGGAGATTCACTGTGAACTTGTTGTCTAATTGAAACTCCTAGGTCCAGACCTTCTGAAAAGTCATACAAAGGGAGAAGGAGCATTATGTGTGGTAGCGTCAACACCTTGAATCAGGTCCAGTCCCCATTTCATATCCAATCCATCCATCCCTTAGGACCTTCATTGCCAGTATGGATATCTTATCCATATGACTTGCCAAAGCCTAGACTCTCCTTTAAGAACTAACATTTTTTACCTAGAGCTCTAGAAACCATGCAACTTCCTGACTCTCATTTTGAAACTCTGCTCTGACACTTACCAGTCAAAAATAATAGGAATATAAAACCCCATTTAAAGATGGGTTAGTGCCATCTGGTTATTGCCAGCTGGAACCTAACAATCCTATGGTTATTCAACAGGTTATCAAAGATGAACCAATATCTTTATACCTGTGCTGCAGTTACTTCATTACCTCCTCTTTTCCCAACTTTAGTTCAATGATTTACCATTTTCCACATCTTGATCTTATTCTAGAAACAATAAGACAATCAATAATACCATAGAAATGGTACTAGAAAGCCTTGTTGGTCATTATGATAGTTTTAGACCAAAACTCCCTCTTCTGGAGACTTCTCTTGCAATGTTTTGAATTGGTTGAGTTTTATGGAAATTATATGCCTAAAGGTAAGAATTATTTTAAATTTTAACTTATGTGACTAGCACATTTTAGATGATTAAAAAGTATTTAATGACTGATGTTACATTAGAAAGAATATGTGGTTCTGGATTCCAAAGTATCAAAAGATTCAAATTCTACCTCTGTTTTTCAAACTGTACCTCTTTTTCAGTCTCATTGGTTCTCAGTCTAACACCATTAGACAAATGGTGAAGAAACAGAATTCATGTCTTTGCTTCTAAAAGCAGCTACAAAACAAAACTTTTGTCTACATTTCTCAAAGGCTGGGGGTGATTTCAAAATAAATAGTCCTCTTTTAGCCCCTTATTAGAATAGATCCCCCTCTATTATAAGTGGGAGTCAGTTACTATCCTCAGGAACAGCCACTGTTCCAAGGACATACAAACTGAGCCCACCATCATGAGTTTGTCTTTGATCTAAAAGAGATAGCTAAAAGAATATTCCTTTTATTAATAAAAAAGCTATCATTATTTTAAATGTCCCAATAGCTACATAAACATACGCATACATATAACATGTCAAAACAGTAAAGACCAATCAATCTTTGACTCTATAGATGTGAGAATACTTTCTATCAATGTAGATCAAAACTCTTTCATAACACTGCTGACATCAGCTAACAATTATATAGAGTTTTAATATTTGCAAAGCACTTTCCACTTATTATCTCATTTGATCCTCACAATAACTTTGGGGTGTTGAATTTTTAATTATTCCAATTTTAAAGAGAAGTTGAAGTTTCTTTGCCAGCGTCATATAGATAGAGTAGGAACCCAGATTTATACTTTGTTCTTTCTGAATATAGTTCACCACATACTCACTGCCATAGAATATTTATATAATATATAACTGTGATTTAATATAATAATTAAGCCTTGTATAAGGTCTAAAGAGCTTAAATGACTTACTCCATAGAATTGTAGTCAACTCTATATGCAAATTATGTGAATAACTTCCTAAAGTCGTCAACAGCACTTGAAACTGTTTCTTCACAATCATATTTCTATTTTTTTAAAGTAGATCTTTCTCTATTCCCTTATAACTTTTTAAATGTTAAACTGTTCCCACGCAAGTGAGGTTTCATTCCACATAACTCACAAAGATTTTCAAATCCTCAGTCACACAACAGATTTCCTTTCTAAAACTACCCAAAATCCCATTCAAAAACTGTTTCTTAATGCACATATTTTAGCAGTTTATATTAAAACAAAGTTTATTACTTATTCCTATGTTCATTCATAATAGAGGCAATATTCCACATCCTTTGACAACTAATACAAATCTCTTCCAATATATAAAAAGGCATTTTCCCATCCCTTTTAACTTTATCTGTTACTTAATGGAAACGGTCTCTAAAAAAGACAGCGAATTTCATACAATTTCATACAATGGGCAGGATACACTGGCATTCAGAGCCATCTGAAGAAAAGGCATCAGATAAGAGACCCCAACTTTTAAGGGAGCTAGAAGAGATGAAAGTGAAAAGAAAATGAATTTCAGACATTAAAGTCTATGTAAAGGAGGAGATAGGATATATCTCTCAAAGAGACTGTCTATAATTCAAAGTTCATGAATGATACAGCATGATCCTCAACAAGACTTTTTAAGGTTCCATCTCCAATAAACAAATGTAAATAGTTTATCAATACAAAATAATTTGTATATATGAATCCATTTTTTTTGCAATGCTTTTCAAAAAAGTATTTGTTCTAATAGCTCACTATGTTGCTGATGGCTTGCAAAGATGTTATAACTATCTCATGGTTTCCTATCAAATTGTAAGTCTTCTAGAAGACACCCAGTGATGGAGTTTTTGCTCAGGGACCAATCTAGCTAAGTTTTATTTGGAACCATTTTTTTCCCTCCCACATTATTGTGGGTATGACTGTATTTCTACTTTTGAGAACTGCTGGTTCATACACACTGGTCATTTTTCTACTGAAATATCTCATATTCTTATAGGTTACATGATTTCCTTTTTATAACTTTGAGGTGAGAGCTTTGTCTGAAAAAAACTGTATCCATGTATACATATTTACACACATACAAACATATGTATACAAGATTAGGGGGAAATTGTAAAATTCAAAAAAAATAAAATTTAAAAAATGTTCAGATACTAGAATCTACTGTGGAACAACAGAAATACCATGTGTGTTTGTGAGAAGAGGCTGCTAGAAAACTATTTAAGAGCTGTATCATTGCAAGACTCCATTGTCACCTCCTCCATTTTTCTTCCTCCCACAACTCCCCAAAAATCCTGAAAAAAATTGATAATGGCATGTTTTAAAAGGAATAACATTTTAGTTTCCACATATACATACACATATATAAAAGAGAAAAATTGTGCTAGAATCAAAAAATTTTTATTCTTTGCATTCAACTCTGCAAAAATCATTATCATTGTAACATTTATATATTGGAAAGTGTTTTAAAAATATTATTTCATTTGATCATTTCAGCATTCCCAGATAGTAGGTTACACCCATTTTACTGAAGAGGAAAGTGAGGTAGAAAGTCTAAGTGACTTTCCCAGAGTCACACAGCTAATTTGATTTCAGGTCCCTCCCTCTATTCACTATGCCACCTAGCTGCTACATATTAAGGTGATGTCATGTCTATTAATGACAAACTCTAATGGAGTTTCTCTAAAATACTGTCATGGTAAGAAAAAACCAACTTCTACTTCACAGATTAACTATGTTCTATCAGGTAATAATAATTATAATTATAATAATAACAAATGTCTAATATTTATACTGCTCTTAATGTTAACAAAGTGCTGCACAATCATTATCTCATTTAACCCCCACAACAATCCTAGGAAATAGAGGCTATTATTCTGATTCTTTGACAAATGAGGAAACTGAGGCAATCAGAGGTTAGATGATTATCACACAGAGCTTAATAAGGCTGAGGACACATTTGAATTCAGATTGTCCTTCTATCCACTGTACCACCTGGCTTCCTCCAGTTTCTTTCTTTTTAGATAATATAATTATCATTCAATTGACATGTTAATCTATAAACATATCCATTGTGATTTAAATTTAATATAATGATTTATTTGAATGAGAATATATGAAAGATTATATTGCTTTTGGGAACTCTCTCAATCAATTTTTGTTGTTGGTTTTTAGCTTAATCTTATAAAGTTGCTTGTGGTACTAAATCATCAAATGTCTTTATACAAGGGCACTTAAGTATGTTTCTCAAAGCTTGCAGTTGAGGCCAATTCTTATTCTGAGGTTGTTAAGCTGTTTGTTACATCATATTGTCTCTCAATACCATGATACTACACTAATTTTTTAACAACAAGACTAAATTTGAATGATCTGCAGTATAGCATTTGTAACTTGGTTCTGGAAGGAGATGATCCATAAACTTATCTATGTATTTTCTTTTGCTTCTTTTATTTCTTTGTTTGTTTGTTTGAGTAATAAGTGAGGATAAGTGTCTTGCCCAGACAGTTAGCAACTGATAAAGTATCTATATGAATTCAAGTCCTTCTGAGTTCAGGGACCTAATTGCCCCATTGTTGTATTTAAAAAAAAAAAAAACCTCTCATTTTATTTTGTTTGACTTTTTTCTTCTCATTAAACTGAAAAAAAATTTCAGTAGGGTTTGAAATAAGTAAGTTATCATATATGGGATTCTACTTAAATAAATTTTAAAATTAGCTCTTATTTAAAGATGATTTCCTGAGATTATGTATGATTATTTCACTCCATCTCTTCAAAATACAATGTTCATTTTTTTACCTTTACTCTTGGTCTTTATGCCATTGATTATTTTTCTTGCTTGGGAAAGTATTTATGAAATTAACCATTTTGGTATGTAATATTTTTGCCCCATTTTAGCTCAATTGTCATCTTTATTTTTCTTTTAAGATTTTATTTATTTTGAGTTTTACAATTTTTCTCCCAATCTTCCTCCCCTCCCTCCAGAAGGCAGTCTGTTAGTCTTTACAATGTTTCCATGGTATACATTGATCTAAGTTGAATGTGATGAGAGAGAAATCATATCCTTAAGGAAGAAAAATAAAGTATAAGAGATAGCAGAAGTACATAATAAGATAATGGGCTTTTTCCTTAAATTAAAGGTAATAGTTTTTGGTCCTTGTTAAAACTCCATGATTTATTTCTCTGTATACAGATGGTATTTTCCATCACAGATACCCCAAAATTGTCCCTGATTGTTGCACTGATGGAATGAGCAATCCATCAAGGTTGGTCATCACTCCCATGTTGCTTTTAGAGTGTACAATGTCTTTCTGGTTCTCCTCATCTTGCTCAGCAACAAGTTCATGCAAATCCTTCCAAGCTTTCCTGAATTCCCATCCTTCCTGGTTTCTAACAGTACAATAGTATTCCATGACATAATATATGCAGTTTGTTAAGCCATTCCCCAATTGAAAGACATTTACCCAATTTCCAATTTTTTGCCACCATAAACAGGGCTGCTATGATTATTTTTTGTTCAATAGTTTTTGCCCTTTTTCATAATCTCTTCAGGGAATATATATACATACATATATATATATATATATATATATATATATATATATATATATATATATAGTAGTGGTATTGCTGGATCAAAGGGTATGCAGTTTTTGTTGCCCTTTGGGCTTAATTCCAAATTTCTCTCCAGAAAGTTTGGATGAGTTCACAGTTCCAGCAACAATGTGTTAGTATCCCAGATTTCCCACAACCCTTCCAACATAGATCGTTGTCCTTTCTAGTCATATTGGTCAGTCTGAGAGGCATGAGGTGGTATCTCAGAGATGCTTTAATTTGCATTTCTCTGATAAGTAATGATTTAGAGCAATTTTTCATATGACTATGGATTGCTTTGATTTCCTCATCTGTAAATTGCCTTTGCATATCCTTTGACCATTTGTCAATTTGGGAATGGCTTCTTTTTTTTTTTTTCATAAATTTGACTCAGTTCTTTCTATATTTTAGAAATGAGTCCTTTGTCAAAAATATTAGTTGTAAAAATTGATTTTCATTATTTTCTAGGTTACAAATTCCTTGAAGACAGGGATTAGTTCTAGATTACAAATTTTCTAGATTACAGATTCCTTGAAGACAGGGATTAGTTCTAGATTACAAATTTTCTAGATTACAAATTCCTTGAAGATCAGTTTCATCTCTCTTTCAGCCTGAATTCTGCAAGTTGTTGTACAAAATGAATGGAAATATATAAATTGTACAAAGTGAATATATAATAAAGTTTGTTGATTTCGGAAACCTTGGAGGGAAGATTTCAATGTAGATTTGATTATATGAATTTTATCAATTTTTTATCAGTTATTAATTTGTGTGAAGGTACAGGCAGCCAGTTGACTCAGTAGGTAGAGTACTGCGCAAGAGTCAAGAAAACCTGAGTTCAAATCCGGTGTTACACACTTTTTACTTGGTCAAGTCACTAACCCTGTTTGTTTCAGTTTTCACTTCTGCAAAATGATCTGGACATGGAATTGGCAGACCATTCCATTATCGTTGCCAAGAAAACCTTGAAAAAGACAGGATTAGACAATAACAACTTCATTTGGGCATCTAGGTCTCAAGGTGGACAGGGCACTGGGTTTAGCCAATGTATTTAAGTTTCAGCTTCAGTATTTAACCTTCCAGTGAATTGCCTAAATTAATTTCTTTAATATTGATTGATTTGATATCCTTGCTGACCAAGGGATTCTCAAAAAGCTTCAGCCCCCCAAAACATCAATTCTGTGGCAATAGTTTTCCTTATATTCTAACTCTCACAAAGATGCGTTGTTATTAGAAAAAACCATAGCTTTGATGTATACCTTTGAACTTGGAGAACTCAAGACAATAGAGAAGTTCCTGGCATGCTGTGGTCCATGGGATAACAAATAATTGGATGTGACAGAACAACTTAACAATAACAAATCCTTAGAATGCCTCCCACCCCCATCTCAGCTTCCAATGGGACCAGAATATTTACCAGCACAACTAGAGAAGAAAACTCATATTCTATAGTAGTGAATCAGCTAAACTCTAAGATCATTTTAAACTCTAAAGAGTTTTATAATATGATTCTAAAATATTTTAATTGCTATCCTAGCTCACAACTATCTCTATCACTCATTTAATTCTTTATTGAACAACATCTCAGATAAATAAGAGATAGTGGTTCCAGAGAGAGAGAGAGAGACCTTAGTCATGCTTGAGACTTCATTTGTGGAGGAAATTCTATAGAAAACAGTTAAGCAATCATTGGCTTAAATAGTTGTTTACGGTAGAGGCGTCAAATGTGTGGCAGCATTTTCCACTGCACCTGCAATCAACTAGGAAATATTTAACAAAATTCAAAAATTCAAAAAACATGGATGTTACATCATAAAACTACATCAATATGGAGCTGATGGGGGTCCTTATGAAAGGGATGGTGGTCTCCCTTTCTGGTTGGGTTTGATACTATTACATTAGAGGAATCTTCTGTCACTGAAACAATCTGGCTACAAGATGAGAAGTTATTTTTTTCTTTATAGTGTGTATCAATGAAGACTGAAACATCATTTATTTAAAGATGCCTAGATGCTATTAAAATAAATGCCCCTGAGAATTGTTTAAATGGAAGAAACTCCAGGTACAAAAGAAGGACCTGAAAGGAGCCAACATCTGATCAGTTTGCTCGAGAAGTTGAGCAGTTGCTCAAAATGGAGGGGGGGAAAGATGAGTCATTTATACATATTTGAGGAATTTATGACTAATTGAGGTATTCGTGGCTAAGTTGGGGGAAAATATAATAGTTTGGAAAGTTGGGGAAGTGAGGGTTCTGGAGAAGACTTCTTCAAATAATACAAATTGGAGAGCAGAATGAATGTTTTTTACTTTGTAAATATGTCAGAAACCAAGATGAATGCTATTCTTTAGATATGTTAGGAACCAAGATGACTACTGTTCTCCTTCAGTTGGTCAAGACTGGTTTCAGTGGTTGGAGACACCTCTGAGATCAGTTAATGCTTACCAGCAAAGGATCACTGGTATGTCAAGCAGCCCTGGTTTCAGAAATACACAGATTAGTTGTGCTACTCTTTTGAAAAAGGGAGGTTTGGGAATATTTGATTGGCTGATAAAGGGATTACAGAGCTCCAATCTACAATCCAAAGAGCATCTACTATTTACTAATTCCTAGGAGTTGTGCTAAGTGCTAAAAATATAAGCAAATAGCAAACAGGATTATCTTTGCCCTAAGAAACTCACATTTTAAAAGGAGATTGCAACATAAAAAAAAAAAAAAAAGAGAATAATGTGATAGGGGATGGATGTGACTCCTCTTCCTGAGTTCCAATACAGCCTCAGATGCTTACCCGCTGGGTGACTTTAGGTTAGCCAGGTAATCTTATTTGTCTCAGTTACCTCATTTGTAAAATGAATTGGAGAAAGAAATAACTACAAATGGGGTTACAAATGATGGACATGGTTGAACAACTGAAAATGTGTACAACCATAATCTTCATGGGCAACACACATATACTTCTTACGCATTCTAGATGGGCAAGTGGAAAGGGCAAAAAAAGGGCAAATGTATATAAATTAATGCAGAATAAATATAAAGGGAAATATATAAATAAATAAAATTATGAAATTCATGGTTGATTGAGATGAATGCAACTAATACTTGAGGGAAAAGGTATAAGGTAAAAATAGTGTTTATATTCCATCTTATGGAGGAGAAGGATTTGATGAGGCAGATATCCAGGTGTAGAGAGCAGCCCATATCAAGGTACAAAGATGAGAGATGGGGTACCATATCTGAGGAACTGGAAGAACAATTTTGCTGACCTGCTGAGTGTTGAAAGGGAAAATATAACATCAAAATATCAAGCATTTTCCATTTCTTTCCCATTAAGTTTACATGACCTCTACTTCTCTGTTCCCTCCTTCTTACCCCACCCCCCATCCCTTTGAGCTTTTGGTAACAGACTTTGGATATAAGGATCAATTCATGCTGGCCCCAAGGGGTAGTCAAAGAATTCAGACTTGATGCTAGAAGACAATGAGATCAAACATGGTGGGTGACTGAATTCTATTAAGCCCTTTGAACATTGAAGCAAGAGAGCACAAACTCCAAGCAGTTTATGTGCCTACGGATTTCATTTTTTCCCCACATAGAACAGAATAGAAGCTCTCTCATGTGAAAAATGAAAGTGTCTTCTATGCCAGCCATATGAATATGTAAGGAATAAGCTGCCAGAATTAATTAGAATCAATTAACAAATTGAATTAATTAGCAAAGCATAGCAAATGTAAATCTTTTAAAAGCATCCATAAATGCAGCTAGGATGAAGAGCATGATTTTTTTTTATTACTTCCCAATCAGATTAGCTTAAAATTAGCAGGAGACAAAATAAAGATAAATATATCCTCACTTCTGAGCCTTCCTCACAGAAACTTACACAACTATTAACATAAAAAATCCATGAATATTTAGTAGTATTTATTAATTGACGCTTTCATCTAATGATTTTATAGAGCATTTCAAACAAAGCTTTTAATTGTATTTTCTATACTACCAAAGAACTTCACTCAAAGGAAATAAATCCCTTACTTCAGAAAACACACCTTTGTGTGAAGACTTAAACACTAAAATTCCATATTCTGAATATCATCTAGGTTAATTTCCTCTAGTCAAAACAAATAAATTATACTCTGTGTGTTGTTGAAAACTTTCCTCAATGTTTAAATACATTTGGATTAAGTTTTAGAAAAAAATGCAAACACTCTCACCTTTAAAATGTTCCTCTGATGGAAAATACAATTTTATTAAGTCAATATAAAAAAGAGATTATTTTTAGGAAGAGAATTTAGACCCTGTAAATAGTAACCTTCAGAAGAGATATCCATAAAATGGTTCCCTGTCATCTTCTGCCCTCTTTGGAGTCTTTATTCAATTATTTTCCAAATATTGATAATCATCTTTTGGTTAGAGTATATTACAGCAACCTGGGGAATAGTATTTGGGGAAAAGATAATCATTCTAGTTTATATTTGCATAGCATTAAATGGTTTATAAACCTTGTGAGATAAACTGTCCTTATGCTGTTTTCCAAATATGAATGAAGATATGGAGCCAAAAGAGATTAAATAATGACCCATGTTGCATAACTAGGCTGGGTCGAATAGGACTTGAACCTCTATCTTCTGACTCTGTGTCTAATATATGTTTACTCAACATTCTGGGGCAAAAACATGACTGAAGCACGAAATAAATGGGAAAAAGTAAAAAAAAATTAAAATGTGGCCATTTTCCATGAAGCATTAACATTCACCTCATGCTTTGGATTGTAAGCTCCTTGTGTGCTTAATCAATTCTTTCTTGTTTTGTCTCTGGATCATTATAGTCTATCAAAGTGATTGAATGAAATATAATAAGAGACTTCTTAGTTGTTTATCAGTCAATTGATTTAATCTGCAAGACAGAAGATATATAATCATCTTGAAAAATAAACTGAGTGTGGAGAGCAAAATACTCCTTAATTAAAGCTACCGAATTCCCTGTCTATCATATGATCCAGTCTTTCTCATCAAAAACCATTAGGAAGGGAGGGAAGAAGGATAAGGAAGATAAATGAAAGAACAAAAAAGAAGGAAGGGAGTGAGGTGAACAGAGGAACTAAAATATTATCTTCTTTGGAACATGTATCAAATAATATTCAGTTCAAAAAGATTCCATTTGACAATTTAATGCAACAAGCAGTATAATGTGTGTGACATATAGAGAGAAGCCATATAGAATAGTATAGAAAGAGAGTTTCAGTCAGGGAGACCTAGTTCAAACTTTGGCTTGAACTCATACTATGTGACTTAATCTTTCAGCATCCCCAAGAAACTCTAATCCTATAAATGAGTATATATGCATACACTAATAAAACTTGTTTAACAAACACCAATTCAAGTAACTGCTGAATATTCCCTATTGGCTATGCTGGGAGAAAAACAAAAGAAAACAACAATAAAAAAATGCCATAACTACCCTTCATACAATTTTTACAATTTTTTAGTTACTCTGCTCCAAATCTACTAGGCAATGTTTTACATGTATTTTTCTCCCTTCCTGCCTTATAAATGTCACCATTCTCAAGATAAACTGGCTCCAACCATTTCTTTTTTTAAGGAGATGATTAATAAATTATAACTATTACAGAAAATCATGTTCTAATGTCATTCAGTCAACTGCCTGAAGTCTACAATGATGCTAGCATAGCCATGATTCCCAGAAGTCACTTCCTTAAGTACCAATCAGTTTAATGCCCCTATATTGTTTATTGAGGATGCATAAATAAATCAACCTATTCCAGCTTTAGAGCTGTGACAGCCCTTAACTGTCTCCTAGTCTGACTACCTCATTTTTACACACAAGGGAAGTGGGACCTTTTTTTTTTTAATAGAAGCAAAGATTCTCATGTTATTTCCCCTCCTCCTACAATACAACCGTAAGAAGTCTTCTCTATGTTTCTAACAATATAGTTCTATACTTCCCTACCTCCCTCTGTAGCCAACTGTTTTCCCATTTCACAGCTATGAAATGCCCTACCTCTCAAATCTTAAGGTTCATATAGTCCTTCTCTTTCTTTGAGACAACTCAAACAGCTTCTTTAGGAGGTCAATAGTGGTTTCCCCAGATGCTAATAATTCCTCATTGAAATTACTATCATATACAGTCTCTTACTCTGTGCATCTGAATATCCTCAAATCCTATGTTAAACTTGATTAAAAAGTGATCTTCCCAGGAATGATGAGAGCATTCAGATATATTCTTTATATTTTTTGTATTTGAAATTATTTTAAGATATTGTAAAGTGTGTATGACACACACATATATATATACACACAAATATAAACATACACACAGTCTATTTAGACATATATGTTGATGAGTCTGTGTGCATATGCATAATTATATATATATATTAATATATGTCTATGTTTATTGTAAACATAGACATATATGTATGCATATTGTGAATAATGTGAATAATGAATATGCTTGTATGTATGAAAATTTGTATATTTATAATGAATCCATATTTATTTAGACTTTTTTCCCCTTTTTTCATACTTTACTCTCCTTGAGAAAGCAGACTGTGAGTTTTGCTTCTGTTTTGGACCTTTATTTCTTATGCTTTAGCACATAGTGATCAGACCAGAATACAGCTTAATAAATACTTATTGAATGATAATTAGCTCCTTGCAAATAGAAATTGTTTTATTTATTTTCCCAAGGCTTTACAAGTTTTCAGGATCAAGGGAGATACCTAAGAAATGTTTGTTTATTGAGTAGTTGGTTTACTTGTCTTATTTTTCAGTGATCAATAAACATTATGCAAGGGACACTTGTAAATGGTCTTTATTAGTACCATAATTCTCAACCCTTTAGGCCAAAGTACATAAAATACATATATGTCTATCATTTTAAAGTGAAATTTGTAATAATTATTTGTTGGTTCTTCCTTCCTTAACACCTTATTTTGCTCTGGATGTGACGTTGAAGTCTTTAGGAATGAAATAAAAAAAATTCAGAATCCCAACACAGCAAGATGTGTGTGGAGTTCTGCTGTCCAAGGGACAGCGCTTGATGCCCACCAACACTGGGTTCACCACTGGTTCACCAGCAAGGTGAAGATTTATTCAAGTCACATTAACTCATAGTGGGTCACTGAAGACATAAAGGTATCTATATAAGTAGGAATCATAGGCAAATGGGTGAAAACACAGATATTTTACAGGACCTTAAAGCAATTAATTTCTAAAACAGAAAAAAATGTAAAGAGTGCATCTGAATGCTCTCATCATTTCCAAAGAAGGAAAATCACTCCCTAATCAAGTTTTACACAGGATTTGAGACATGTGTTGTGTCAAGGATATATAACTATATGTTTTCTAATCACACAGTGTTTTCACATTTTTAACTAGCAATAGAGGTAGGGAAATTAAAATTTTGTAATTCATCAGCAATTATTACCACGAGCATGCAGAAATCTGCAAAAGAATTTTTACACTGCAACATAAATATGAATATTTAAAAGCTACAAGCACTACTTTCCTAATGTTGAATAATTATAATGTTCAACACTATGTGCTTAATACACTCTTATGAATTTTGCAGAATGGTCTTCCCATGAAAATTCGCTAGGCCAAGTATTTCCATTATTACTATGTGAGACACTAGAATAAGAATATCAGGGGACAGGTCAATTAATTCACAGGAAATAATAACCAAGAAAAGGCAAAATAATTGCACTAATGTCTTCAGGGATCTACATACAATATGTAGAGAATGAATTAATAAAAACAAGAATAAGGAACTAGAGACTTAGGGTAGCGAGTACTTAGGGAACTGAATGTAGGAGTCAGAAAAATCTTAGTTCAACTCCTGCCTCAAAAGGTTGGTCCTGGGGCAACTTATTTCACTTCTGTCTGCCCCATCAATAAAATGGGGATAAAACAGTAACTGTGTCACAAGATTGCTGTGAGGCTCAAACAAAATAATATATACAAAAACTTTAACCAATTCTTAAAGCACTATTTATTATTATTAATATATTAAACAAATAGGTAGATTTGATTTTTAATTATTGATGCAATGTAATAGAATATGATCTATTGTTGAACTATGAAAATGGACAGGCATATTGTTTTGCTAAAATAAGTTAAAGAAAAAGGGACAATGGATTATATCAAGAATATATTACTATAAGGAAATAAATGAACTGGGAAAGAAAACAACATGGAGAATATGTGTGCGAGTTTTAGAAGAAAGAAAAATAAAAGCAATGTTGTACTATGATTATATAGTAGATCAGAAGGAGGAAATGTACAGCAAGTTCTGGAAGAAAATTCTAGACCCTTGGCATGATCTCTGATTAAGGGCACTTTCCACTATCCAGCTGTCTACAAAGGCTTTATCTTTAGTGTCATCAGAGCAACTGACTCTTTTTTCTTTTGAGTTACGGTTGCTGTATAATGTATCTTGATGAAAATTTCATTCATCAATAGGTTTTAAATTGATTTTTTGGATTTCAGTCTCTGGATTAAGGGAACTTTGCAAACCTATGAATGATGGAAACCTTAAAACAAAGTAGTTTTTGATCTTGAATTTCCAAAATGGGGGAACCTGAGGATTACCACCATCAGCACTGCTATTATTATTTCCAAAATATATACTCTGACATATACAACATAGATTTGGGAGAGTGCCTTACAAAGTGTTCAAACAATGAATATAGGATCCATTGACCTAAAATCTCTGAGACTGGCTCAAAAGTTATACAATGCTCCCCAAAATAAAATTCTGAAACATGAGCATAGAGAAATTCTTTAGAGAAAAAAAAATAATTGAACAGTAACCTCATTAACCAAACATTATTATTTATAGGTATATAAAAAAAGATGAAAGTAAGGACAAGGAATTAAAGAAGCTATAAATCACTTCCCCAAAATTCCAGTAACCACAACTAAAATTAATTCTATTACAAGAGTACCAAAAGAACTTTGAGTAGGATTGCTTTGCTACTGTCACTTCTTTTTTTGGTGGGGGAATATAGGTTCTTCTTAATATTAGCCTATCATCTTAACTTTGATTCCTCAAATAAGTGCTGAAATATTATGATTAAGGGACCTCCAAGGGAAAATTTAATGTCATCATAAATTAATTTCTTTATTTGACATGATCACTGGTCAAATCAATGGGGCATTTCAACTCCATAGTTCACCTGGATTTCAGAAAACATTTGACAGTCTTTCATATCATCCTTATGGATAAGATGGAGAAATGTGGGCAGGATAGTTTAGATGGACTTGGAACTGCTTGAATAATTAAGACCAAAAGTTTCTAGGATTTTTAGGATCACAAAGATTATGAGAGCTGAAAGGGACCTTATCAATAAATAAATTGACCAATGCATATTTATTAAGCACACACATGTAAAAACACAAAGATGAAAAATGAAATCAGTCTTTAAAGAATTTATATTCTGGGGTGACTAAGTGGTGCAGTGGATAAAGCACTGGCCCTGGAGTCAGGAGTACCTGGGTTCAAATCCATTCTCAGACACTTAATAATTACCTAGCTGTGTGGCCTTGGGCAAGCCACTTAACCCTGTTTGCCTTACAAAAAATGCTAAAAAAAAATTATATTCTATTAGCCTAGGGGAGACAATATAAACATATAAAAGTAATAAAATATATACAAAATAAATAAAAGGTAATTTTCTATGAGAACTATGACCTGGGGGATGGGGAATATTGAGAAATGTTTCCTTTAAAAAGCAACCCTCAAACTGAGATTTGAGAGAAACTAGGATGTCTAACAGGTAGACTCATGAGGAATGAATAAATCATCTTTATTTAATCAAAGGATTCTTAACCCGAGGTTCATGTATTTTTTAAGAAAAAAACATTTTTGATGACTATACTTTAATATAATTAGTTTTCTTTGTCATTTTATACATTTAAATGAAGTATTCTGATGAAGGTTTTAGGATTTCACCAGATTGCTAAAGGTCCATGATATAAAAACATAAGAAATCTTAGTCAATAAATCCCTTTATTTGTAGATAACAAAGCTGAGCTCTAGAATAGCTCTAGAGAAGAGCCAGCAAATATATAGCACCTGACATTCCCTTATCCAGATTAAAATTAAATTTGGGGGGGTGCAATGGATAGAGCACTGGCCCTGGAGTCAGAAGGACCTGAGTTCAAATTTGACCTCAGCCACTTAATAATTACCTATGTGGTCTTGGGCAAGTCACTTAACCCCATTGCCTTGCAAAAAAATATCAAATTCTGAAATGTTTAACAAAATGAATATAAACATACACTGTTGGTGCTGTTCAGTCATTTCAGTTGTGTAAAACTCTTCATGATCTCATCTGACATTTCTTGGCAGGCATACTGGGGTGGTTTGCCATTTCCTTCTCCAATTTTTTTTTTTATACAGATGAGACAAATGACTTTCCCAGGCTCACACAGCTGGTAAATGTCCGAAGTTGGATTCAAACTCATTCAAAACTCATGTCCTCCTAATTCCTGTCTAATACTCTATCTGCTGTCCCATTTAGGTACCATATCACTTCATAGATAATATTAACTTGTGATTTTCTAAGTCAAAGTGCAGTCTTCAGGGATCTATTTTTACTTGAGTTTGACAGTGCCTGAGAATAAGAAAGGATCTCGAAAGTCATCTAGTTAATGCTCTCATTTTGTTGTTAAGGAAAATGATTCTCAAAGAACTGCTTTGTCCAAGGTCACAAAGTAATGTATAAATCCAGATAGTTACATCCTTACATCATCCAGAAAAGCAAATTTGATAGCCAAAATCAAATCACTAAACCTTTATATAATTCTTTATTATATATAACACACACACACACACACACACACACACACACACACACTCTATGGATATAGTATAAGATTTTCTTCATTTATATTTCTATATATATATATGTCATATTTTCATACATATTTTAATATTTTAAGGAATTGTGATTGAGGTGTAGATGCTCCCTCCAGTGACACAAAGCACACCTTTACACCTAAACAGATGGTCATCATGAGTTGCTGTGGCTGAGAAAATTATCATCACCCTGGAGCCAGCCTCCTGGTGGCCAGTCTTTCCAAATTTAGCTATGTCCGTCCTCAAATGACAGACATACAAAGTGTCACTGGTCCCATACTTAAGCCCCTTCAGCTGGGTGGTGTCTGCCAAAGCCTGTGTTCTCTTGGCATAATCTTCATCTTACCCAAGGTCACCCCCATGGCTGGGTGAAGCTTGAGAACAAGACCTGAGTCCATGTTTTATGGATATATTCATTTAAAAAAAAACAAAATATATTCAGTTACTAGGGAGCACTTCTACTCAAGCATTGTGAAATTATACACATGAATTTCTAAATCTGAAATAAAAAAGTCATCCAGAAAAGCATTAGAAAAGGTTTATTCTTTTCTCCACTGTTTGGATTTCTTTAAAAAAGAGGATTTAAAAGCATTCACTATGTTCTAGGTGCTGTTACAAATGCAAGTAAAGAAAATGATTCTTATGCATGAGGAGTCTATTGTTTAATGAGGAAGACTTCACCTGAATGGTGAAAAGTGGAGGAGGGACACTGCATAAAACTATTAAGCAGCAGGATAAAGTAAGGTAAGAACTCACCTTATCTGGGCTGGGGGATGCAGGGACAGAGTCTAAGATAGGAGTGATAAGATAAAACTTGGAGAATTTTAATGTCACAAATGATTTCCACTTGTTTCTAAGCTTTTAATCAATCTTGAAGTAATTCTGAGAATATCAGACTTCTATCAATAATAATAATAATAATATTACTGCTGTTATTGCTGAGTCATATTTCAGTCATGTTTGACTCTTCATGATGACATATCTATCAATCTATCATCTATCTCTCTTATCATCCTTACCCTCTATCTATCTCTATCTGAAATTTTGTGCTTCCATATTAGAATTTTAGGCAATACTTTAATTGACTTTTTGAAAAAAAATTCAAGTTACTGCTACAATTTGCTGCTTTTACAATACCATTATACTAACTTAAATCCTTTCTAGTTGTGATATTTTGTAAGAACAGAAGTAATCTATGCCAGTTCTTCATGAAGAGGGATTCTAAGGACAGCAAAATGGTGGCCATTGGTACCAAATACGAATCTCTGCATTTACTGAGCAAATAAGCCAGAAACCTTATCCATATGTTTCTACAAGAATATCTCTGCATCTATTTTTAGGCATGAATCCCCTGAAGCTTTCAATAATGAAAATGTGGGGGATGGGAAAAGAGACAATCTTAAGAATTTTTTTTTAAAATAATTTCAATAACCCCAATCTCATTTGCTATTTCAATCATTTTCCATCAGGTGCATCACTTGATTTTGACTACAGCAATTATCATCCCCCTCAGCTGTCTCTGCTTTCCTGACCAGGGAGTGAAGCCTGAAAGTAAAAACAAAATCTTCCCTGCTAAATTCCCATTTAAAGATGGATCAGAAAGTCCGGTCAACTCTCCCTTTTCCACTCCCTGAAAAAGCTTAGTTTCTTTCTACCATCATCATGTTCCCACATCATTACATTTCCCACCCCCTATCCCCAGATTTTCAACTTTCTTTTGTTCTTTTGTTCAGTTTCCTTCCTCCATTAGATTGTAATTGTCTTGAGGGCAGAAACTTCTTTTTCCTACATATCTCCCTACATTTACAAAAGTTCCTGGAATATGGTAAGCACCTCAGAAATGTTTATTTTATTGCTAATATTTTTTCAGTAGTTTTCAATGAAATAATAGTTAAATAGAACATTATTATATGCTTTATAAATTAGAAAAACATTTTCTTTTGTTTATATGGAAGAGAGATGTTATTATTCATTTGAGTCCAATTCTTTATCATTCCATGGAACATAATGTTCATGGGACTTTCTTGGGATAGAAAACGGAATGGTTTGCCATTTCCTTTTCCTGCAGATTAAGGAAAAATGAGGTTAAGTGACTTCCCAGGGTCACACATTAGTGTCTGAAGCTGGATTTGAAGTCTTCCTAATTTCAGACTCAGTGCTCTATATACTACTGAGCTGACTCCTACGGGCCACAATTTCTTATAGTGGAAATGAGTTTGTGCAGAATTTCTTGTTTCCCAACCACCCTTTCTTATATATCAAAGAGTCATTCAAAATATTCTTTCTATTATATCCCAGCTAAATCACCCACAATCAGTGATGACAAAAGTCACCTCAAGAGGCAGTTTCTTTCTTTTTTTTTCAGATCATTAACTCTTATAGACATTCTTTTACACTTTTACACTTACCCCAAATCCATTTCATTCAGTCATCTAAACATTCATCCAATTACATAGAACACACTCTGCAAGTCACTGGGGAATATCCAAATATAAATTAGGCCTAATCCTTCCCCTCAAGGAGTTTTTAATCCAATATTAACCAGAAACATATTTCAGTCACTTTAAAAGGGAGATTTGTACCAGATCTGTGACCTTTAGAGAGGCACTGAAAGCACTTTGAGTCCAGAATTATAAAAACAATTGAATCTGGAAAGCAATTAGAAACAGTATTTAATTAAAATAAAAACCTAAACGCTACAGTGCCCCCTCTCTTCAAATTAGCCATGCCCAATTACTTCCTCCCAAATCCTGATTTATTTTCAAGCTTCAATACTACTTTTCACACCAGCTTAGAACTGTGTTTGGCAAATAATAGGTGCTTAATAAATGTTTAGAGATTGCTCTCAGATTTTCCATTCTCTCTCCAAATGAATTGATTGTACATTTCTAACGCTTATGATAAGCAACATGAAAAGGATTAGAGTGTTAAATCTGCAATGAGCCTCAAAGACCATTTAATCCAATTCCTTAATTTTAGGGATGAGGAAAATGAGGTTGAACAATTACTCAATCATCTCCAAATCGAAATAACAGAGCTGGTATTTGAAGCCCCAGCCGCTGACTCCAAATTCAATGTACTTTCTGTTGGATCATGTTCATGTCATTTTATCGTGTGTGCTGGAAGAAACCTTAGCCATTATCTTGTTCTATCCAGCCATCACTTATGAATGAAGAATGAGAGGGTGATAGAAGTGATGTGAATTAAAATGACCAGCATCTACAAGTTAGTCCAAGGTCTTATTTCCTGAACAATACATAATGATTTAATCTTTAAAAATAATAATGGCAAAAATTTGGCAAATATTATCTCATTTGATTGTCTCTGGAGAAATGTGCATGAAATGTGCTTGTCTAGTCCCATCTATACCACTCACAGTGTCATCTAGTACTATTTGCTGCTACTCCTTGAACCTCAGTTCTCCTGACTATAAAATGAGGGGATTGGATGAAAAGTCCTTTCCATCTTTAGATATATATAATCTTTTGATGATAAGAGAACCACATCTTATGATATTGACCTGTTCTCAGCTTCCTCATCTGTTACCTAAGATAAGTTGTTGTCTGAGATCCCACTCCACAACAGATCTAGGATTCTATGAATGTGCCTCTGATCATCAGCATAGTGCAATGACATAACTATACTGAAAAAAGTTGATATTACCCAACACGTGTTTTCCCCTAATTTGCACTGAGAGCAGTGTCTTTCTTTGATCCACAAATTTTATTGAATCCTATTATATTTATGGGATTTATGGGATTTTAACCAGAATGATGGTACTAAATTCCCCAGAAGAGTTCCTGGAACATAGTAGATGATGTATAAATCCTTATTCCTTTCTCTTCCATTTGTCTTCATCACATATTTTGCTACTGGAGGAAAAAAGCATAAAACTCAACGATCATTTTTCATGAGTAAAGTAAGGGTCATAAGAGCAAAGTAGGTTACGTGACTTGCTATAGGTAGAATGTGGAGCCAAGAACTCTGGTTCCACTGTCTCATGATTCCCTTCTCACATGTTGGGGCCACTTGCCACTTAATGATTTCCAAACCTCTCTTCCACAATTGACTTTTTCCTGTAAGAATCAAGACAGATGTGGACATTTCCTGTGTGTGCACTCATTCCACTCATTTGTTCTTCTCTTTATAGGAGTTGACAAAATCCTGGTGAGCCAGTGAGGCTTTGGTTCTCCTAATTGCTATCGTCCCTCCCAGAGCTGAGAGAGTTAGCACGTTGTGACTGCTCCCTTCCCAAGCCTGCCATCATGCTGGCAGAGAGAGCTATGGCAGATGCTAGGGGTGGGTGTGTTGGATTGGAACTGAAAGAACACGATTGCCAGTGCCTCAGCTTTGGCGTTGGCAATATAGTCACGAAGGACCTTTTTCAAGCCACATCCATTTTGGGAAATTGCACTCAAATGGAATCAATCTGATTAATAATTACTGTATGCAAATGTTAGAGTTGGGGTAATTCTTCTGCATTAATATTTCATAACTATAACAAAACCATCTTATTCTCATGTAAAATTCCCATATCCCCTTTCATCTTCTGAAGCTTTAAAGCAACCTTCTGAAATGCTCCCTTCATGGTCACTTTCCACTAATGTGCCAACTGTCATTTAGACAGATAAATGACATAATTAATTAAATAAGAAACAAAGCAGTCTCTGGAGAAAGAAAGAGGCTTGTTGGTTTGAGCTCAATACTGATCCCAGCATTAGTAGGCAAGTGCTTTAAATTGCAGGTAATTTTTTGCTCTCTTTACTAAAATATGGAAGAATTTTGATATCTCTTAACTTTAGTCTTGTTTTTGAACAGGTTTTCTTTATCTGCAGTCTATAGATCTCTAAAAAATCCATAGATTTCAGGTGATCTATGAACTTAAATGTGGAAAAATAAAACTTAAAAACAATGATTTTACTTACCCCAAATTGATATTTAGCAGTTCCTTCACTAATTTGAAAGCATTACTCTGAGAAGCAATATATATAGGCTTTACTAGAATTCCAAAGGGGTTCAAAAAAGTAAGAAACTGTATATTTGAAGGAATTTTTTTTTTAGCAAAGCATCATAAGATCCCCAAACTCTAGTCTTTCTCACAAGAAAACATGAAATGGAGGATGCATAAAACTAGCTCAAAAAAATCTTGGTTGTCAAAGAGGACAGTATGACTCCACTTATACCTTGGAATATATTTTAAAAATGATTATTACAGAAGACATACTGTTTCTGATATGGTGGCAGCAAAAGCTGTTGCATGTCAATATGTGGGCTTCAAAGGAGAATAATTGACTAAAGCAATACAGTATAAAGAATATAGAAATAACAATGTGTTTTAAGAACAACTTTGAATGAACATCATTTTGACTATTATAAATGCTCAAATTAACTATAAAGGATATATGAAGAAAGATGTTTACTCTATTCAGAGAACAAACATAAAGAGAAGCATGCATAAAACAAATTTAAATATATATATATAAATTTATACACACACACATCTAATTATGTCTGATCATAGCCATCTCAAGGGGGAGGGGAGGGAAAATCATGAAAAAGAGAAATTTGCATTATAATGTTATTTTTTTAAAGGAATAGCAAGTAGTTCATAATAGATTTACAATTTCATGTGCAATCAAATTTTCATTATGCCTTTTTTTGGAAATGCTTCCATAAATTAAATATAAAGTAACTCTCTAAAAAGTCAATAAAAGACTAGGAGTAAGCAAAAATAATCTTCCCCTTGTTGTTCAAATCACTATTACAAGTGGTTGTGGATTATTTTCTCTCTCTCTCTCTCTTTCTCTCTCTCTCTCTCTCTCTCTCTTCAAAGTAATGGCAATTATTTAGTCTTCAAAAAATTCCAATGATAAAGATCTTCTGAAGAAAAATATTTTGAATGAATACATGGAACTAGGGTAGCCAGATAGAAGTCCAATTGTAACAATTCAAGCATGAGTTAATAAGAGAATAAAGTTAGGGCATGGTGGTGACCTGGAAGAGGATGGGGAAATGCATATGAGAAACATCATTTTTGACTTGAAAATTGCTTAGGGTAGGGTGAGAGTGAGAGCAAAAAAATTGACAATGAATCAGATTTATAGTCGATATGCGTGAAGAAATATGCTTATTGGCAAGAAACAGGATTCCAGGCTCTTTTATTTTGTGTACCAATTTCTTGATTCTAAAAAAAGTACTTTGCCTTTCTACTCTTTTTCTTTTTCACATATGGATATGATTATGGAGATGATTAATATGCAGAACTTAAAAAATATACAATAACTTAGACAATAAGCTAGATGTGTTATGTTTTCCAAGGTTCATCATTTACAAGGATGAGTAGGTCAATCAATGTAGTCCATAGACAACTAGATTTGAAGCCAGAAGACTGGAGTTTAATTCCCATCTTTGAAAGATACTATGGGTCCCTTAGTTAGCAACAGGTTCATAGATTTAGAGGTGGAAGGGATCAAAGAAGCCATATGACCAAATCTCTCCTTTTACAAATGGGAAAAGGGAGTCACAGACTCCATTGCACCTGATAAACAGCTGAGGGAAGATTTGATCTCATGTCTTCCTGTCTTCTAGTCAATGATCCATTATGCCACTTAAGTTTCTCTTAGAACTCTCTAAGATCATACGTCACAGAAAAAGGGCTAACTAGAAATGGGAGAGCAAATAAAGAGCCCAATGGTCTAGTTCCTTTCCTTTTTATAATCAGAAATGTTTATTGTATTATTTTGTATCATCAAAACACTATGAACAAAGATGAGGACGATGAAGATTTTATATGTGTCCATTTTATTAACATTCTTCTTAAATGAATTAATGCCCTTTAATTCATAACCCACAGAAATGAGTTCATTGATGTTGAAATTCCCAGGGTGGAGGCTCCCTTCATCAATGCAGGTCAACCATTTTGTCTGCAATTAGATGCTTTAGAGTTCCCTAGACAACCAAGAGGGGAAATAAGTGCTACATGATCACTTGTTTGTTAAAAGCAGAACTTAAATCCTATTGAGTAAGCCATAAATAAGCATTTATTGAACATCTACTATGTTCCAGAAATACCTTCCTCATTTCAAGGCTGATATTCTACTACTCCTATATCATGGGTTCCCTAAAAATTAGTTTTTCTAAGCAATCACCCTTGCTTTGAACATTTTTCCCCCTCTGTATTTATTTCAATTGATTATGCCCTGCTAGAGAGGATAATATGATTCCACTGGAAGAGTCTACATTTGTTTATGAAACATCTATATTTATTTACAACACTATATTTGCCAAGAAAATATTTATAAAATCTATCCCTTGAGTATGGTTTGTAAGTATTTTCTTAATAGAAAGATAAGGAAGCTTTATTTCCCAAAAGGGAAACAAATTTCATAAATGAATACATTTGGGCAATAGTATGCCTCCACAAATCTTGTAAATCATACCCACTCTCCCATCTGTCCAGACCCAAAGTATCCCTAAGAGAAATAGACTGCTCTGGAGAAGAATTGGCACAGACTATTTCCTTCTTATGTACACAATTCTAGTTTTGTCTTAATGTGCCTCAAACCTTCATTTTTTTTCCAGGAAGATTGATTTGCCTACTAGCAAAGATAACAATTAATAACATTTATAAACAGAAATAATTATTTTGAGTCATTCAGTGAAAGTTAATCACATGTTGCTAGAACAGATATATTTTTGGAAAATATGTTAGGTTACTGATAGAAAATGATGATCTTCCTTTTCCATTGAGATAACTACATGTTAAAAGTGAATTTTAACATAAAATGATATGATGCAACATTAACATAAGAACCTTGAAAGGGTAGATAGATTAACAAGTTAAGAAAAGAGTCATATTTACAGGATTATTCATAAGTTTATAGCATCGATTTCAAATGAAAGTGAGGGAGGGGTGAAAAGTCCTTTTCTAATTTAAAACTAGGGCCAGTTATGTTAATAAGAATGGTGCTAGTTTCCACGATCCTAGATATTCTCTCCATTGCTTCTCCATTGTTAGAGATAATAATTCCTTCATGCCTCTTTATCCTGTGATTCTTTTTTTATGTACTTTCCATAACATTAGTATATGTCATGAACCCATCTGTCAATATGGTAAAATCTATGAATGCCTTCAAAGAAAATGAAAACAAAAACAAAAACAAAGTTTAAAATGGAAGAAAATGTTAAATATTAGATATACTTTAGTGAAAATAAAACTGTATTTTATTCATATTCATGGAGCTTTGAAATTGATCCATGGACCCCAGTTTAAGGACCCTTGCTAGAGAAGATCCAGTGACCATTCTGGAGGTCTTCACCTTATTCTTTCTAGGAATTATTAACGTACTCCTTGTTTTCCCTCTATTGCTTTTCCTTCTCACTGTATAACTTGTAAGATCTTAGAATTTAGTGCTGAAAGGAACCTTAGAGTTTTCTCCGATTTACAGAAGAGAAAATATGCCTAGACAAAGGAAGTTACTTTCTTTTATAGTTTACAAAGCTTCTAGGAAGCAGATCAGTAACCTCTGAGGACAAATTCTGTTTTTTTTTCCCATTACACAGACTTGAACATTTCCATTCTTTTTCAGATGTGTTTTTTTAATGTTTTTGTTTTTGCAAGGGAATGGGGTTAAGTGATAGACTCTTAAAATGTGTTTTACACCATTTTTTCATGTTGCTCTTCAGTTGATCCAGATGTGGCTGACTCTCCATGACCTCATTTTTCTTTGGTAAAAATTACCAGAGTGGTTTGCAATTTCTTTCTCCAATTCATTTTATAGATAAGGAAACTGAAGTAAATAGGATGAAGTGAGTTGATCAGATTCACATAGCTAGTAAGTGTGTGAAATGATATGAAAACAAAGAATCTTTCTCAGTTAAGGTCTAGTGTTCTATCCACGGTGCCACCTATCTTCCACTTTTTGCTTAAATGACAGAAAAATAAGGAATTTTACTCAGACCTATCAAACTTCTTTCCATTTAATTTTGCATTACTTATAATTTTAATTCTTCCTAATTCAGATAATCTTATATTGATTACATCAGGCCTTGTAAAGATCCCTGAAAAGCTTTCATGAAATTCACAGACAGGAAGTTTTACTCCCTTAAAACTTAGCTCGATTCTCCCTCTCTGCAAGTTTTACTTGGTTCACCTCATGCAGCTCCCTCCCCATTGCCAGTGTTTTCCCTCTAAGACTATGTTTCATTTGTGCTATATATATTATATATTTATGTGGATTTTAATATATTCATCATACATGTAAATGTATTCACATCTATAAATAGATATTTTGCTCAGAGTTGTTTTCATATTGTCTCCCTCATCAGAAGTAACAAAGCTGCAGGGAAAATAGTGCTCCAGGTAGGGTGCTCTATCAAATGTGTCATCTAGTCTACCTCATTAAATCCTGAGTTCAAATTCTGCCTTCAACACTTATTGAACATATGACTTTGGACAGTTCACTAAAGTTGCCCTGATCTATAACATGGGGAGAAGAAAAGCATCTACCTCCTAAAATTGCTATGAGAATCAAAGGACTTTGCAAACCTTAAAATACCGCATGAATGCTATTTATTAGTAGCAATATAAATGAATATAATTATTGGTCATTCTTTGTATTCACTGCGCTATCTTTGGAATTTCTTTGTTTCTCCAGTACTTAGTACAGTTCAAGATGATTGAGAGATGCTTGAAGCTGATGTTGAACATGCATATTGACCAATACTGTGACATGCAGCCCAGCTAGGACTCTTTAACTTAGCTAGTCCAACAGAAAAGGCAACTTCGGTAAATAAAGAATATGGAAAGCAAATGGCATCAGCATCAAAGAAGTTCAGTTCAATTATACTGGGGGGTGGTAAGTGATGTCAAATATCTATGCATTATGAGTTAAGTTTTGAAAGGAAAAGGGTCACACTATGCTATGAAGAAAGAAACTTTGAGCAAACAAAGATGCTGGCACAGAGATACACTGCCAAGGACTAGAGGAAAGTCCTGATGGATGCTGATGGAAATGAAGATATAGTTGAAACATTTTACCTGGACAAATGAAGCTTGATTTTTGAGTTCCAGGTTTGCTATTAAGTATATGTATATCTTTGGGAGTCAGCTTCTTCATTTATCAAATTAAGGTTCTAAACTAGATGATTTCCAAACTTTTTATATTTTATTGATTTATCTTCTATGAAAAATAAAAGGAAGTGTAATATATAAATCAAGTACTCAGCATTTGCTACATATCAGGACTGTAGATTAACGTTAGAAATAGAAACCAAACCAGAAATAGTCCTTGATCTCAAAGAATTTCTATTATAATGGTTCAGATAAAACACACACACACACACACACACACACACACATACATATATATATATATACATACATACATACATATAGATATATGTATATATGATTATATAGATACAGAGAAATATAGATAGATAGATAGATGGAGAGATATAGATGTATATGTATGTTTACAAATATAAATACATACAAGACACAAACAAGGTAGACAGATAGCATTCTTAAGGAGAAGTCATTATTTAATAAGGGCAATGAGACAGGTCTCCTGCCAAAAATGGATTTTGAGTGTTTTGAAAGAAGTCAGAGACTTCAAAAGAAGAAGGTGAGGAAGATAAGCAGAGTCAAGACACAAGTATGTCATAGGTTAATCTGGAGAGTGTATGGAAAGGAGGAAAGTGTCAGAAAATCAGAGCATAGTAAATGACTTGGCCAGACTGTGAAGTTTTAGATACAAAACTAAGTGTGTATTTGATATTACTGAGGATGGGGACAAGAGGCTAAAATGGCCACTTCTTCAATTCAAGAAAATCAATTAAGAAACTATGTGGAGATAAATAATATGCAGTTGTGGGGGTTTACAGCTTAAGAAGAATGGAAAAAAAATTCAAAAATTTTAAGAGGTATATGATAGGGCGAAATTTCTCAATCTTTTTATAAAGCCCATTAGTAGAAGGCCAAATTCTATATTTTGGTGTATGGTTGTAATCCTATGGATTGCATGCATTTAACAACTTTATTATGAATATGGGTCCATATAGAACATATGGACCAACTTTCTACATGGGCAGAAAGTTGCTAAATGCATTCAATCCATAGGATTACAACTGAAAGTAAATATACAGAAATATAATTACCAAAATATCTTTGAAAACAAGTTCATGGATCCCAGGATAAGAATGCCCTGGGATAGGGGATCAATCCTTCAAGGATCTATGATTTCCTGGTGTGTCTGTTTTGTCTATGGATTAAAGTCAAAGTTCTTCTATTCTATAATAAATTATTTTTACAATTGTCGGGTCTCAAAATTCACCAACTGGTGCTAATTCTCCAGTGAGGAATCTCTCGGGATAATAAGTAAAATGGTCCTTGGTTAAAGATACCCAAGATTCCAATTTGATAGGTCATTGGAGAAGTTTGGTATACTGATATACTTTAAAAGAATACAGGATCTTTTAAAGAATCAGATTTGGACTTGGAGGAGTTAATTTTTCAAAAATCAAAGATTTTTATTTTAGCACTGAATAACAATTTAAAGTTAAATAGCATGAATTTTTACAGGTTTCAATAAACACAAAATAATAAGATATTCATTGTTAGATGAAATAATCAGAAATGAAATAAAAATAACTAATAAATATAATTACTTAATGTTACCAATAAACACTCAAAATACTACATGTATATGACATTTGAAGACTATTTTCTATATTAAAAACAAATAGAATGCAGATTCCTAAATGAAGATTTCTGTGTCCATCAGAAAAACTTTGACATCAGAAAAATAATATTTGTTGTTCAAGTAAATGTAACATATATTACTTGCTTTTTCTAATAAATGTGAATTATCTGCAATTACTGTAACATTTTCTTAAGAGAACCATTCCTCACAACTAATTATAAGATTACAGTTATTTAAAATCATTAAAATTCTCATTCCCATTACTTTTTGGAATGTAGATGCAATTAGATTGAAAGTATAGGTATGGAAGTTTAAGAGCTATGAATCTGAGATTTGAAACTTCAGAAAAGAGGTAAATTTGTAAAAATCAAGATAATAAAAAAAAGTAATTGAAGTATTTTGAAAATGAAACCATGGTCAAATGCATATTCATTTTCTCAAAATGAAGCTTGGAATTTTTATAGCACTGAGGTTCTTATGCATGCATAATAAATACATGTTTGGGAAAATTACTTTTCAAATATTTCTACAGTTGCTTAGATTTTTAGATAGAGAACTTGACATCAATTAAATGAGGTGATTCCAAAGAGGATGATGGGAAATTATATGTCTCATCCTGCACAAACTCTTCCAGAGCTCCTTCTCTAAGTCCCACTGCTTGCCAAGATTATGTTTTTCAGAGGATACCTGATTACTTTTCCACTCAATTCAGAGATCTAGCAATAACACTAAAGAATCATGACCCCCACCACTATACTCCACTCTTCCCCATCATAATCAGCCCATTTTTAATCAGTTTATGGAAAACAATATTTACTAACAAATAATAGCAAAAATAGTTCTTTTAAAATACCCCTATTAAAAAAATAAAGCACAAATAACTACTTAGAGGCACATTCCCTCTCCCCCTTGAGAGAACATCATTCCTGTAGTGAATAGACTTACTTTTAGAATGTAGTCACAATGAGGCATTAGATGTTGAAAAATCAAATGGAGAAAAGATAAGCTTGAAGTTACTGGTTTCTGGAAGTCCTAATATCCCCTTCAGAGTATGCATGAAGTTCACCTAAGTATAATGCCGCTGGAATGGGGAGGATACATGCCTCTTCTGGATCCGTTGCATATATCTGTGTTATAAAAGATCTCATTGCCTGGAATTGTAGTTTTCCTTTGGTGATTGGTTTTCAAGACCCCAATGGAGAGACTTCCTTCGTTAATGGTTGGTATTACTCTAGCAGCCACTTATTTGGGGGATGGAAGAAAAAGAAGTGAGGAAAGGGGTGGGAGATAGAGAGAGGGAGGAAACAAAGAGAAGATGGTGAGATAAAGAGGATGAAGGAGAAAGGAGAGAAGAAAGAGGAGGAGAGAAGAGGGAGACAAGGAGAAGGAAGGAGGAAAAAGAGAACTCTCATCCCTACATATATTTTCTAATCATGTACTTAACTGGAGGCTTTAACACTAAGCTAGTCAGTCTTTGTATTGTGCAACTCATTTTATACAAAGGTCCAAAGGGACATCTGAATCTTATAGTCTATCACAAGATATTTCCCTGGTTGTGTCATATCTCTTTGTCAAAATATAACAGCTCTCAAATTGATTCAGGGTTTAGTGATACCTACACTTTGGAATGATAGATCTTAAAGAAAAGCTATCTGTTTTTTCTGAAATTACATTAATCAGAATGTGGGTGGAAAATCTCATTCTTGCAATTTATATTTATATAAGTGTGGTGGTGAACCTTTACATCTGTTATTGCATTTGCAACTCATAATGATCCTATAAGGTCTCCATTTGATCATTGCCTTTGGTTTTGCATGACTCAATGAAATTATGATCTATGCCCCTCTGGATGACTGAGATAGACAGGTCATAGTGGAGGGCTCTGATAAAAGGTGGTTTAACAGAGAAAGAAATAGAAAACTACTCTAGGATCTTGACCAAAACAACAAAATCCAAGGGCAGTATTAAAAAGATTTAAATATATGACAGTAAAAGATAAGCCCTTCAAGTTCTAAGGAAGAAAACAAGATAATTACCAATAACTCCAGAAAAAAAGAGGATGAGCCAAGGCTAGTAAGAAGTTCACTTATGGGGTGGCTAGGTGGTGCCAGTGGGGTCAGCTAGGTGGCACAGTGGATAGAGCACCAGCCCTGGAGTCAGGAGTACCTGAGTTCAAATCCGGCCTCAGACACTTAATGATTACCTAGCTGTGTGGCCTTGGGTAAGCCACTTAGCCTTGCAAAAACTAAAAAAAAAGAAAAGAAAAGAAAAGAAAAGAAAAGAAAAGAAAAGAAAAGAAAAGAAAAGAAAAGAAAAGAAAAGAAAAGAAAAGAAAAGAAAAGAAAAGAAAAGAAAAGAAAAGAAAAGAAAAGAAAAGAAAAGAAAAGAAAAGAAAAGAAAAAGAAAAAGAAAAAAAAAAGAGGTTCACTTATAGATGTACCTGGTGACGAAAGAAAAGTTCAGAGTGGTAAAGAATAAATAGAAAACTAGAATTTGTGATCTATGAATCAAGGTAGGCAGGCTAATATGATCAAACAGGAGCTAGATTAACAGGTTTCAGTGAAGTTAAATGGACAGGAACTGGTGAAATTAATTCAGCTGAAACTTACTGTGGCAAGAATACCTTAAAAGAAATGGAGTCAAACTCATAGTCACTAAAAGAGTCAGAAAAGTAGTACTGAGGTATTTCATAAAAATGACCACATGATACCTTGTTCAAATCCAAGTCATTCAGCATCACAGAAATAGAAATCTATATTCCAACCATTGATGTTGAAGAGGCCAGCATTGATCAGTTCAATGAAGACCTATAACATCTAGAAGAACTAACACACATGCATACATACACACATGTACACATAAGATGTCATATAAATTACAGGGAATAAATAGATAATTAGAATAACAGGTTGGTTTGGGAATATATATAGAGAGAGATATATAGATATAGATATAGTTAGAGAGAGAGAGAGAGAGAGAGAGAGAGAGAGAGAGAGAGAGAGATAATGAAGAATGTCAAAGCCAGTTATATCAATATAACAATCTGGTCATTTTTTCAACAATCTAAAAGGCAACATGGACAACACCAGATTGTTGATATGGAAATCAGATCGATCACATTCTTTGCAGTCAAAGATGTATAAACTCTATATGGTCAGTCAATACAAGGTTTGAAGCTTATTAAGACTCAGATATTGAGCTTCTTATTGCAAAGCTCAGACTTTAATGAAATGAAGTAGGAAAGATCTCCAAACTATATAGGTTTGGCCTTTATAACGTCCCTTATAAATCTGAAACAGAAATGACAAATAGATTTTAGGGATTAGATTTGGTAGATGGAGAGCTTGAAGAACTATAGACAGAGGTTTACATTATTGTATAGGAGATACCAACAGAAACCAATCCCCACAAAAAAAAGAAGAGCAAAAAAAACTAAATGGTTTGGTGATGAGGATTTACAAATAGGTAAGAAAAGTAGAAAGCAAAAGAGAAAGGAGGAATGGAATGATATACCTAAATGATGCAAAATTCTGAAGAATTAGCAAGGAAATATAAAAAAGATTTTCTTAAATGAGCAGTGCAAAGAAATAGAATAAAGCAATTAAATAGGAAAGACAAAAGATTTCCTCAAGAAAATAGGAGAAAGCAAAGGAAAGTTTCACTCAAAAATGGACATGCAAAAAGATGAAAATGATAGGGACTTAGAAATAAAGCAGAATAAGAAGTGACAAGAGAAAATTGAATGATGAATATTCCAAATGGTATTCTTTATGTTAGTAGTTTTATTTTTCTGTTATTAAAGCTTAAAATGCACTAAAAACCAACAGCGACAAGAATACACAGAACTATGCAAGAGAGACCTTAACATCTCTGATCTAGAACCAGATATCCTGGAGAATAACATCAGAACCTTAGGAAGCATTACCAACAAGTTGCGGTGATGGAATTCCTGCTGAGATATTTAAAATCTTTAAAAAATGATGTAAAAGTGTTCCACTCAATATCTCAACAAATATGAAAACCTCAATTGTGGTTCAATCCTAAAGAAGGATATTCAAAGATGTTCAAATCACCAATTTATTCCACTCATTTCACATGCCAGCAGGGTTATGCATAGGATTCTACATGCTAGGCTTCAATAATATGTGAACTGAGAATTAATATAGAATATAAAATTAATTAATATGTAACTATAGGCTTTGATTTTCAGAGAGGCAGCAGAACTAGAGATGAAATTGCCAATGTTTTCTAGATTAAGGAGAAAGGTAGAGAATTTCAGAAAAAAAAATCTATTTCTGCATCAAGGATGGCACTAAAACCTCTGACTGAATTTGAACAAAATGTGGCAAGTCCTCAAAGGGATGGAGTACCAGAATCTTGTCTCTTCAGGATGCCATATGTAAGCCAAGAAGCAATAGTCAAAATAGAACATGGAACAGCTGATTAGTTTAAGATTGGGAGAGGAGTATGGCAAAGCTGTACATTGTCACTCTATTTAACTTGTATGCAGAGTCCATCATGTGAACCGCCAGGCTAGATGAATCAAAAGCTAGAATTAAAATTGCCAGAAGAAATATAAACAATCTCAGATATGCAGAAGATAGTTCGACATCAGAAAGTGAAGAATGAAGAAGCTTCTTGATGAGGATGAAAGAGGTGAGTATAAAAAATGACTTAAAGCTTCACTTCAAAAAACTAAGATCATGGCCATTGGTCCTATCACTTCTTGGTAAACAGAAGTAAAAGAAATGAAAGTACTGTCAGATTGTATATTATCGGACTCAAAATTCACTGCAGATGGTGCCGCAGTCATGAAATTTAAAGATGCTTACTCTTAGGAAGGAAAGCTATGGCAATACTAATACAGCAGCCTACTAAAAAGCACAGCCATCACCTTGCTGACACAGGACCATGTGTTTTTTCTAGAAGCAATATATGGAGAACTAAGAGAGATAGCCTGCAAGGAAAGTCGAATGCCAAAGAATTAACACTTTCAATCTGTTGTGCTTGAAAATCCCTTGGTCAGCAAAGACATCAGATTAGTCATTTCTTAAAGAACTACATAAAGATTATTCGTGGGAAGATCAAATACTAAAACTGAAATTAAACATTTTGGCTACATAATGAGAACATAGGACTCATTGGAAAAGATCCTTATATTGGGAAAGTTTGAAGACAAAAGATGACAGTAGAGGAAGAGATGGATAGATGGCATTTTGGAAACAACCAATAAACTTAGGCAGCCTGAGGGTAGTGGATAAAAGAAGGGTCTGGTGTCCTATCTACCAAGAAGAGTTAGAAAAACGAGGTCTGAAAATAGATACTGATGCCATGATTTTATTGGTATAAGGAACAAATTCCCAGGGACAGAAGTTCCCTCTGCCAGTACAAGTCTGTCCCCTTCCCTACAACTTACAATTTGACAGAGTTGTCCAGATTAGTAAACATTATATTTTACCCAGGGTTGCAAAACCCAAATATGGTAGAGGTTGATTTCCAATCCAGGTCTTGCTGGCTTTGCGGCTACCTTTTTCTCTGTTTTGCCATACCCTCTCTCGCCATAACTATTATATTGCCAAGGGAAGGATGAGGAAAAGGCTAAATATCAGAGGTGACATTGGCCTTGAATTTCTCTTGGCTCCAAGTCCAGCTAGTCATCCAATGGGCCATTTGCAATTTTTTCTTTGAACTAGATTTTAAAGGACCAGAGGCTAAATACTTCATTAAACCTGGGTTACCTCAGGACACAACCTGTGGTTCTCTCAGATCTTAATTTAGAGCAGTTCAAGTAATTACAAGGCCATATTATGTGGTTTGCCAACATAATCTGATTTAGCATAAGCCCATGTAGTTAAATTAATCATCTAAATTTAAACTCTTTCCACATTTGAAAAAAGTCATAAAACAGTCTCCTAAAAGTAAATTAGAGAAATGTCAGTGATATTCAGTCTGAAGAGGGCCAACAAAGCAAAAATACTACTTAAATCTCTTTTAAAGTCTCGTGTTTTTTCACAGATATATTGACTTTAGAGAGAAATTATTCCCATAGATCATTTCTAGGACTTGACCAATGGGAAAATCAAGTCAAGCCAGGTCAAATCTATGATCATTCATTAAATGCTTCTGAGTACCAGAAATTATGATAATTGTTGGGAGTACAAAGAAAGGCAAAGACTATCTCATGCTTAAGCAAGTCAGTCTAACAGGAGAAACAACTTGTAAAAATCTATGTATAGGGGCAACTAGGTGGTGTAGTGAATAAAGCACCGGCCCTGGAGTCAGGAGTACTTGGGTTCAAATCCGGTCTCAGACACTTAATAATTACCTAGCTGTGTGGCCTTGGGCAAGCCACTTAACCCATTTGCCTTGCAAAAACCTAAAAAAAAAAAGCTATGTGTAAACTTTTACCAGATTGTTCAGTTCCAAGGAGAAGGGGAAGGGAAGGGACAGTGATAGAAAAATGTGTAACTTATGAATTTGTAAATTGATGAATGTTGAAAAACTATCATAGCATATTATTGGAAAAATACAATAAAATATTAATTTAAAAATTTAAAAAACTACAAACTGATGTAAAAAATAGAAAAGAATCAATACAGAAAAAGCAATAGCATAAATAGAAACTGAGCAAGACTTCCTATAGAAAGTAAGATTTTAGCTGAGACTTGAAGGAGGCAAGAAAGGAAAGTGAGGAGATATTTGCAGGCAAGAAGGAAGGTCAGGAAAACTATCTGGAATTAGGAAGAAGAACATGTGAGAAAGATACAGGGAAACAATGAAACTCATGGAATGATTTATTTCTGGTTTCCCATAAAAACATTTACATATTAAATGAGTATTTAATCATATATCATATTCATTAAGCTCTCAAGTTTTTAGAAATTAGTGTTCTGTCATATTACAGCTTTGGGGAGAAGAATGAATCAGCTAGGGTGATATATAAAATTTTGCTTACTGGTATATATGCATACAAAATGCATTGCTGTGTCACTAGTTTCTGTAAAGTGTGAAGTTTTAAAGGAATAGACCAAATTAAAGGGCAGAATAGATCAGTGAATGCTGGAAACTTAGAATTGAAGGAACTCAGATATAGATGATTAGTAGTAGACTGAGCAGGCAGGAATGTGATGATCCAGATAGATTCTATGGAGCAAACTGAAAATGTATTCATTCAGGGAATCTGAAGTTAATTCTCAACTCCAATTATTCTCTAATAGGGATTATGGTAAGGCCAGCTACATTTGTTTACTATATGACCATGAACAAGTCACTTGCCTGACAGGATCTCAGTTTCTTTATCTATAAGATGGGTCTGAGAAGAGGAAGTACTGGATTTGATGACCTCAGAGGTCCTTTACAGTTCTACATTCTATGTGTTATGAGAATGGAAAGACAAGGGGAAATACCTATCTTATTTGGATGAATTACTTGAGCTTGTGTCACTGTAAATATTCACTTCAAAACAAAGAGAAAGTGGTATATGATCCAGGGGGAAGAACCACAAATGGGTAGTTGTGCCCATGGTGAGGGTACTTCAAGGATTCCTAAGACTATGCCATCATCCCACTCCTGAATCCTTGAGAATTTTAGGCATTTCCATCTATCAAAGTCTGAACTTTCTTTTATATCTTGCCTCCCACCACTAACACACTAGCTCCTTGAGAAGAGAGTTTATCCCATTGGATCTGTAAATAGAAATGGAAATGCGATAAACCTCAGAAGTGCTAGAACCCAATTGTGATCCTTCTCACTAAACCATATACCACTTTCTCTTAGCTTTGAAGACAGGTCTTTTCCTTTTTCTTTCCACACTCATAGCATATAGAATAAGGAACTGTAATTATCTTGTATCTATTTTATTATCATCATTATTATTAATGAATTTTATTAAATATGCACAGGTTGTCTTCCCCCAGCTAAATTTCTAAATTCCTTAAGGTCAGGGATTGATTCATTTTTTTCTTTACATTTCCAATAGTTTAGCACACAGTAAGAACAAAATAAATACTTTTTTAGAATCTTAAATCTAGTTTCTGGGATGGAGACAAGATGATGGTGTGAAGCTAGCATTCTCTTGGAGCTTTTCCCTATATAACATTAAATAAAACCTCTATACAAACATTAAAGCTACAGATCTCACCATAAAAAAAAAGATCGGAACAGTTTTTCAGCTGTAGATATTATGGAGGATTTTTAGTGAAGGTCTATCTCTTTGGGAATTTTTAGTGAAGGTCCATCTCTTTGGGGGAGAGGGGAGGGCAAGTAAAGCCCAGGTAGGCAGGAGAGTGGGAAAGACAGTTGATGGTTTCTAGCCATAGTTAGACAGGAGGCCAACAGGGAGGCCCCAAGGAAAGTCTGAACTCTGGGAACACTGAGGCAACAGATAGGATTGGGTTGGGAAAAAAACAATGAATAGGCAGACGCTGGGAATATAAAAAGAAAACAAACCTCTGTATAATCAATATCTGGGTGGCAAAAGCCACATCTTGGTAAGTGATAAGAAAGGACTCACTTGACAAAAGAGCTTGGGTCTATACTTCCTAAACCTCAAGGAGCAGAGCTCAATAATCAAAATGAGCAAAAAAAAGAGTGCTAACCATAGAAAGCTACTATTCAGATAAAGTTGATAAAAATGCTATCTCAGAAAAAAATCAATGAAAAATTAAGTTTTTTAGGAAGTCTCAAAGGGATGTATGAATTGAACTCAAATTCAACCTCACAGAAGAACTTTAAAAAGCATTTTAGAAACAAAAGAAGAGAGGAAGAAGAAAAATAGAAAAAAGAAATGAGAGACATGCAGGAAAATTATGAAAAATTGACCCAAGAAATCAATTCCTTTAAAAGAAAAAATTTCAACTGGAAAAAGAATAAGGAAAAAAGTAAAACTAACCAATTGGGAAAGGACAACAGGTCACTGAAAAGTAAAATTCACCAACTAGAAAAGAAAATACAAAAGTTAACTGAAGAAAATAAAACCATAATAATTAGAATTGAACAAATAGAAACTAATAAATCTATAAGACACCAAGATTCCATAAAGCAAAATCAAAAGACTAAAAAAATTGAAGAAAATCTAGAGTATCTTTTAGGAAAAACAAACCACCTGGAAAATGGATCCAGAAGAGATGATTTATGAATTATCAGTCTTCCAGAAAGTCTAGATAATAAAAAAATCAAATCTAAAAGAATTATATGAAATATTGCTATTAATTTGTTTCTATTCAAAAGAATGGGTCTAAAGAGAAAAATCCTATTTCACATGAATAAAGACATCCCATAGATGGAAAATCCATTAATCAACATTCTTTTAACATTACTATTTAATAAGTTGACTCCAGATGACTATACTGCCATATTGTCAAGATTTCCTTCAAGACAAATTGTCTTGTAACTCTGGATGTATAATTTCTTTCTTAAGGGGATTCTCTCCAACTAAGTGGAATTTGATATCACTAATTTTCAATACTTGTTTCATTTTTTTCCCTAAATTCTTCATAGCAGATGCTTGCAACACATTCCAATTGTTGCTTTCATTTATTTAGTATTTTTTCTATACCAAATGTATCACTAAAGTGATTTGGAGTCTTTAATTCATGCCATGAGAATGATCTTTTCTTTTTATGCCATAAATAAATTCATCTTAGGTCATGTAATTTAGAAATTTTATATTATAAATTCCCACGTCAGTACCTAAATATGAAATAATTTGTACAAATTCATAAAAATAGGAGGTAACAGGAAAAAAAGATAAACCCAGGTTCCTCTTCACATCTAATGATGTCTCGATAACAACTGGGTTGTCTGTCATTGGGAGCATACTGTTGCCTACTTACACCCACCATACATCTTTCCATTGCCCTTTGGGCTATTTGTAATTTCAGTTCTCCTAAGATCGTGATGTTCTATGATTCATACTCATATAAGCATAACCAGGAGAATATTGCTATTTAAAAAAAATGTTGGGTTACTAAGCAGTTTGGAAACACTGAAAGGACTTGTGCAATTTCCTATTTTTCAGAATGGAATTCAAATTCATTTCCTTCCATTTTTTTTTCAATTCTAGACTCAATCATGTACTATTTGTAGATGCTTGGGTAATCATTTACCCTCTCTGGACCTCTATTTGATCAACTGTAAAAAGAAAAAGAGGAAGAAGAGGAAAGGAAAATACAGGAAAAATCTCCCAGGAGAATAGTGATAACAGCCAATATTGTAGGAAATCAATAAAATTCAGTGTGTTTGACCCTGGCTCTGTCTAAAATTCCAATTATCAACTCATGGATTGGGTCTGACTTCAAAACAACTGCCGGTCATTGTCTAAAGCCTTAGGATTCTGAAGATATCTGAGAGAGATGAAATTATCTGGGCTAGCATCATAAGTTTCCAATATAATTCTTCAGAACTGAATGTAGAGATTCTAGCTTCAGAGACCCCAGTTTGCTATTTCAAATGGATTTCATACCCCAGAACATCTATTGAGATGACAATTGAAAATTATACAACAATACATAATTAATGTTGACAGATGATAATAATTAGCATATATCAGAGTCAAAATAACTATAACCAAGCAGACTATTATAACAAAGTTAATAGTATTATACAACCATAGATTTAAAGTTGAAAGAGTAATTCATACAAGTCAAAGCCCTCATTTTACAGGAAACTGAAGTCCAGCAAATTTGCGTGATGTTTTCAAGTCATACGTGACAGTAAGTCAGATTCCCTACTGAGTACTACTCTCTTAAGAACCATTCGCTTATTTGCCTATGGCTAATTTTTCTCTTTGCTACCATCACAAGGAGGAATCCACCATGATTTCCTGAAAGTCGTGTTTTTTAGAGGAATTTATAGATAATTTTCTTATGTATCAATGACTCACTGTTGAACCTGGGCAGGAGCTGATTATGATAAGTGCTCTTGGAAAGAGGGTCAGTCTAGGGTGAAGATGACCATTTTAAGTGATTTGTTAAATTAGATGAACAGAAAAAAATGGCAGTTAAACTGAAAGATGGCAAGAAATTAGGAATTTAACTTTGTAACAGAATTAGAATTATGAATGAATGTAGCTATTTGCTAGAAAAAGGATGAGGGTAGGAAGTGACATTTTAATTAGTAACATTTCCAGTTAGTATACTAAGGAGGGAGGAGTAAACCATAGAATCCTAGTAGGAAATAAATTAGTATATACTCAGTAATTAAAAAAAGAAAGAATACAAAGATATTTAATATGATCACATACACACACACATATATAATTTTTAAATTCAATCTACCTAATAACAGGAGGTACATAAGTTAGATGAATGACTAATACCGTCAAGACAATAACTGATGAGCTTCTTTTTTTAATCTGGTTATGGTGGCATATAACTTCATTTCCTAGCATTCTCTAAGTCATGTCACCTATACTATATTCTATTTCCTGCCTATCATCTCCTGTTCTTTACCTCACCTTTCCATTCAAACTCTGGCTCACCAATAGGTACTGTCTTCCATTACTGGAATATGAGCTCCTTACATAAACTAAAATTAGAAATTGAAGAAAAGGAGAAAATTTAGATGAAAAATATATGCCAACTTTTAAAGAACTTATTTGCATGCAGAATTTTCTAACTCATACAAAATGCTATCATCCATTCATTCACACTTTTATACAAAAATAACGAAAGAGATTATGTCGCCACACATATACCAATGAACTATTTGTGGAACCCAAAGAAGGGAATCCTTTGAAATGAGTTTTAAAAAGTCATTTCACTGGTGGAGGGGAGGGGGAAGGGGAGGTTTAGAAAGCAATCCACCACTCCTAAGGGGCTTTTTTTTGCCTAAAAACAATGGTCAAAGATTCTACTTCATTCTAGAATTTCATCCTTTCCACTAATTTCTATCCTAGAAAATGAGGCTGATTACTTCTGATATTCTATGTTACCAATTCCAAGGATGGAGAAGAAAAAAAAATCCCATATTTCATAGCATTATTTCATCTTCTTCCTCAACAGCTGTTGGGCCTTCAGCAATACTGTTCTTTTGTGTAATTTGCAATTTTGTTTCTTTTTTCTTATTATATGTAAAGATACTTTTCAACATCTATTCTTTGCAAGATTTTTAGTTTCACATTTTTTATTCCTCCCTTCCCTCTCCTCTCCCCTTGACATGGAATAATCGGATATGTGCTATACATGTATAATCATGTTAAACATTTTCCATATTAGTTATATTGTGAAAGAAGAATCAGAACGCAAGAGGAAAATAATGAGAAAAAATTCTAAATAGTGAAAAATAGTATGTTTTTATCCATATTCAGATCCCATAGTTCTTTCTCTGGATATAGATAATATTTTTCATCACAACTCTTTTAGAATTTCCTTTCATCAATGTACTTCTGTGAAAACCCAAGTCTAACATAGTTGATCTTTATACAATGCTGCTGTTAAAGTGTACAATGTTCTCTTGTTTCTTCTCACGTCACTCAATATCAGTTCACTTAAGTCCAAGTTTTTCAGAAATCAACCTGCTCATGTTTTTTTTTTTTTCTTTAGCACAATAGTAATTTATCACATTCAAACACCAAAATTAGTTCAGGCATTTCCCAATTGATGGGTACCTCCTCAATTTCCGATTCATTGCCACTGCAGAAAAAGTTTCTATACTTTTGTACATGTGAGTCTTCACTCTTTTTATGATCTCTTTGTGGTACAGACAAAGTAGTGGTATTTGTTGTCTGAAAGGCGTTATTCAGTTATATAGCTCATTGGGCATAGTTCCAGATTGCTCTCCAGAATGGTTGTATTTGCTCACAACTTCACCAATAGTGCATTAGTGTCTCAGTTTTCTCACATCCTGTCCAACATGTATCATTTTCCTTTTTTTTGTCATAACAGTCAATCTGATAGGTATGAGGTAGCATCTCAGAATTGTTTTAATTTGCATTTCTCTATTAATAAAGATTTAGAGCATTTTTCACATGATTAATTCCTTCATCTGAAAGCAGCCTGTTCCTATACTCTGATCATTTATCAATTGAGGAATGACTTGTATACTTATAAATTTGACTCAGTACTCTCTATATATTTTAGAAATATGCCCTTTTCAGAATCTATTTTCCAACTCTCTGCATTCCTTCTAATCTGGATTGCATTAGTTTTATTTGCGCAAAAACTTTTTAAATTAATGCAATCAAAGTTTTCCATTTTGTATTTTATAATGTTTTCTATTTCTTGTTTGGTCATAAACTCCTCCCTTCTCCATAAATTCAAGGGTTAAACTATACTTTATTCTTCTAATTGGTATCATAAAATGTCTAAATCATATATATGCCCATCTAAATTTTATCTTGGTATAGGGTAGGAGATGTTGGTCTATGCCTAGTTTTGCCATTTTGCTTTTCAGGTTTTCCAGCAATTTTTGTTGGATAGTGAGCTGTTATGCCAAAAACTGGAATCTTTGGGTTTATTAAACAGTAGAATACTATAGTCATTTAACTATTACTTTTGTACCTAATCCAGTTGTTTTCTTTAGTCAGTTTTTGTCCCCCTTTTTCAAGCTGTTGACTCTCTTGCATACCACTCATTTCTTTTCTCAATTATTTTTTTTTACTTGATTCTAAAAATCCTTTTTGAGCTCTTCCAAGAGAATTATTTTTGGCTTAAAACTAATTCAGATTCCCCTCTGAGGCTTCATGGGTAGACCTTTTTCAATTCTCCTCTTCTGGGATGGTGCTTTGATCTTCCTTGTTGTCCCCGTTGTAGTTTTTTTTATCATCAAGGTTTTTTTTTTCTTTGACTTCTTACTCATTTTTTAACTTACTTTGTGTTTTTTTTTAAATTAGCACTCTGTTCCTGGGCCTCAGGGTGGCAATGTCCTAAACTGGAGGTCAGATGCCTGCTCATTGACTTTCCCTGTGCTAGTACCTCAGGTGTAATGTCTTCTCCCCTATGCTGGCATTGCCCAGCATAGTCACATTGGATGCACTGTGATTCTAGGGCTGGCAATTTGTCTTCTGCTCTGGGGCTGGAGGCTTCATAGCTGGACTGCTGTGTGGCTGGCCAACTGGGCCCTGACCCCTGGGCCTCAGTTGCTGATATGTACTACAGCTCAGAGACTCCCCTCACCTTCTGCCAAACCTGCCTATGCTGTGCCATGCTCCCCCCAACACCGAGTAAGACAGTCCTTTCCTTAAGTCTTTCCAAGGCATCCTAAACTCAAAAACTAGTCCACTCTGTCTTTTTGTGGGTTCTGTCACTCCAGAATTCATTTAGAGGCTTGATTAATGTTTACTTCACATATTTGTGTATAATTGACATAATTATTCTTTTTGACACATCCAGAAATGGAAAATTTTGGTTGATTCTTAAAGGAATATGTCTCAATCTGTTTTTATTTGGCATTCTACATACTAAGTATATTAAACATGTATTTATTGTCTCTTTTTTTGTCCACAAGATGTCACAAATAAATCCAGAACTTTAGTATTTAAAATTGTGAAGATATTCCTACCAGAAAGCAGAACCTTTGGAAACTTATCTCATTCAGATTCTATGCCAGTTGCATCTTTGAAATGGATAACACGGACACTTTCTTGAATGAGTTGCTGATGTGAGCTCTATAATGACTATACTCTATAATCGAACTTTCCTTCATCCCAGAGAGGCCCGATAATGGTGTTACAGAACAACCGTGAATTAGAAGGATTTCTAAGGCTCTTGACATATCAGTGATCCTTAGCAAGTGGACTCTAGGCAAATTTGGAGACACCAGTGGCTGCCTGAAATCATACAACCATCCTGGATTAATGAAGGGGCAACCTTGAACAGAAGCTGCAAGCTGCCCTTGCTTAGGGCTTTCTAAATATTTTACTTATCTTTTTGTCTGTCTCTGTGTCATGGCACATCACAAAATAAGTGTCCCTAGTGTTGGAATGCTTCACTACCTTGTTCTTCAGTTTACACCTATAATATGTCCCCTTCCCCCCCTAGCCGAGGCCATCTCCCACCTTCCTTTGTCTGAAAATAATATAAACCCCCTCCTGGCTTTCCCCAAATTGAGCTATTTCTGTATTAGGCTGATCATGCTTGTACCTGCTTAATAAAGATTACTCTTGACTTTTCCACAGTGAAGTGATTCTATGAATTAATTATACTCAAGGTGTTGGGCTTCAAAGCAACAGAAATCCAAGAGAAATTTGTCTTTGATTATCTGAAAAATAAAGGCAAATTGTTCCCTTCTTAGAATTTCTTAGAGTGACATCTCTCATGAAAGAATCAATTTTTACTGATGAAGATAACAGAGAGTCTGTCTGGAAAATTGAGAGAACAAGTGACTTGCTTAGAGTCACACAGCCAATTAATTTAAAAGACATTAGAAGATCATAAATTTAGATCTGCAAGGGAGGATCTGGTCCAATATCTTCATTTTTCCAATCAGTGATCTGAAGCTGAAGCATTTGCTCAAGGTCACCCAGCTACTTAACGTTAGAGGTATCTTGATGTTAAAACCAACTCAATCCCATATTTTTTCCTATCCCTTATATTTGATTATAATTATTGCAAGATCATTTATTTAAATTAGATGCCTGATAATATTTGTTTGGGGAGTGCTAATAATCTTGTCGGCAAAAAAATTATAATAATAATGAGATTGAAGAATAGCTATCTTCCATTATATTAGAGAGCTATCAAAGTGTCTCTCAGTTTATACTGAACATGCATAAATGTAAACAAAAGCAATTAGTTATTACAGGGATAAAGAATTGACCTTTCAGTTCAGAAGATCCAAGTTCTGAAGCAGTCTCGAAAGGTTACTAGTTATGTTACGCTGGATAGGCACAGATTTGGCGTGATTCAGTCTCCTTATCTATAAAATTGAGATGATGATGATAACAATAATACTTAGCTCTTAGATCTACTATAAGGATTAAATTAGATAAAGGTAAATTTCTTTAGTGCCATATAAATAACAGATATTTATAAAAATATATAATGTAAGCATCACCACATATAATACATATGATTAATATTTAAGGAAAATCAAATGTCATTTATAAATATGTGTAAAATGCCAAAAAGTGATAAATGTGTTGGAAAAAAGATCTAAATATCTTCTAAGCAGCATATTCATGAAACTTGCTGCAGCTTCTAAGATTATAATGAGATTGTTTTAATAAGTATGTTTTTCATTTAAATGCATTTCAGAATTAACAGCCTTGAAAATCAAAGCATTTTTCCACCTCTCAAGAATACCTCTGCACAAACCTTGAGTAGGATTTTATTGAAAAATGAATCTCATGGCAAACTCTTTGCAACAAGTGTTGGTTTTCTTTGCTTACTTGGCTTTTCCACCTACTATAATGCCTTAAGGCAGTTTTTTTTTTGTCTCACAGAAAATGATGAGATGAAACAATCTAGATATTTTTTTCTGTGAATTCCCAAAGGAATAGAAACTAGGGCAAAGGAGAGAAGACCTGCTCAATTTCAGAGGAAAAAAATAAGGAAAAAAGTTTATTTATTCCTCACTTTGTGTGATGTACCATAAAGAGTTAAGAGAGGTTGTTTTGTTAATGACAAATTACTTCAGCTACTATTTTTTTAAAATTTTTATACTGTTAAACTATAATTGTGTTAAAAATTCATTTAATTAATAAGCTTAAAATTGCTCAAATAAATCCCATAATTCACTCAGTAAATAATAGCATTGATAGTTGTTAAAAGCGAAAAGTACTAATTTTAAAACAGAAAAAACTGCAGAATAAAAAGAAAAAGTTTGAAGTGTACCAGGGATTCCAACTTCTCATTTTTTTTTCAATTAACTCTTGTTTCTAATACAAGACATCAAATCTTATTTGGGGGGGGGAAGGTGGGGAGGGAATCAGGCAATGGGGTTAAGTGACATGCTCCAGGTCATACAGCTAAGTAATTACTAACTGTCTGAGGACAAATTTGAACTCAGGTCCTCCTGACTCCAGGGCTGGTGCTCTATCCACTGCACCACCTACCTGCCCCTTACAACATCTCTTAGAAGGAAAAACAGAAAAGGCATGATGCCAAAATGAAACAAAACAAAACAAAACACCACCAGCAGCAGCAAACCTATCCTTTTGAGAAAGGATTTAGAAGTCAATATTAATCCTACAGGGGCAAGTGATGATGACAGTGAAGAGAATTACTATAAAAGAGTCCTCAAGAAGAAAGAAGAGGATTTCAGAGTGTGAGGAAAAAGAGAATAAAATGAATGAAGGAGTAACTAAATCAAGGAATGATGAAAAAAATCATCTCCTTGAAATTACAAAGTCAAAATTTCTTGCCAAGAAAGATTTCTCTGAAAGAGAAAAGGCAAGTAGGGGGTGGGATAAAGGAGAGCAGATTAAGAGGGAAGATAATCTCATGGATGTAAGTAAGAAAACAAGCAAAAAAATACTCTTCCTGACTCCAAAAAGAATGAACAAAAAGAAGTAAAGAGGAAGGGAGGAAAGAGGAAAAGGAAAAGAGAAGGAGGAAGAAGGCAAAGGGGAATGGTAGGGGCAAGAGAAAAGAAATATAATTGAAAGGGATTACTCATCAATTGGGAATGACTGAATAAATTGTGATATATGAATTTAAAAGAATATTATTACTCTGTAATAATGAAAGTGATGGTGTTAGGTAATTTTGGATAGGGTGTATTGAAAAGGAAATAGAGGGGTGGCTAGGTGGCACAGTGGATAGAGCACTAGCCCTGGAGTCAGGAGCATCTGAGTTCAAATGTGATCTCAGACACTCAATAATTGCCTAGCTGTATGACCTTGGGCAAGTCACTTAATCCTAATTGCCTTGCAAAGAAAACTAAGGAAAGTGAGTAGAAGTAGAAGAATACTATTTAAAAAAGAAGAATACTATTTTTAAAAGTGGAGGAAGGGTGAAAGGAGAATAGAGAAAGCTGTATTGTAGCTATCATGCTCTAGGCACTCTGCTAAACACTTTGCAAATATATCATTTGATATTTATATCAATTTTTTGAAGTACATTCTGCTATTTTCCTCATTCTAGGGGGACTAAAGCAAATAGTTTCAGTGACATGCTTAGAATTATTACAGCTAATAAGCATTCCAACTGAGGGTTTTTTTAATTCAAAGTCCACTGAGTCACCTAGCAAAGTTTGAACATCTTCAGAAGTATCCATGATTTATTTTTCTTAAATATGTTTATTTCTCATAAAGATTTTTTCTCATAGTTTTTAATTGGGAGTGAAAGGGGAGCAATTTTGAGAGCCATTAAACATTTTCAAATTTACAGGGAAAGAACAGAAGATTCAGAAGGAAATGCCCAGAAATAAGACAATTTTGAAAACCAAAGTGTAGATGATTATATAACTTTAAAAAGATCAGTGGAGATTTATTGTCTCATATAAAATTCTCTTTTTCTGTTCTGCTGTGTAGACAAAAAAAGAATATTTACATTTAGTTTTAAATTTAAATTTTAAATTTACATTTACATTATTGAGTGATTTCATTTTTTTACTTTTTATAATTTAAAGTAAAAATAAAACACAAAGCCATATTGAAACTAGAATTTATGAAATCTCTACTGAGTAAAAAAACAGATAAAAAATTCCAAACTCAAAGAGTAGGAGCACCTAAGCTCCCAGACCTCAGTTTCCTTATAAGTAAAATAAAGAGATTGGACTTGTGCCTTTGAAACATCTATTCTTTGGTATTGTGATCTCTCTATTGAAATGCTTCAGAAACTTAAAAGAAAATGACTTAGGTGATATAACTGATCTTGCAGTGCTTCCAAGGTTGACTGCCAAGATTCTACAAGAAGAAGCAGAAAACCACAATATTGCCACCATAAATTAAAGAGTTAAACATTATCTACCGGAAACAAATAAAAATGATTAAAATTCTGGACAGAGATGCACATGTGGAAATGACATCTAAACAATATATTACTATTCTTTTGTTTAAAAAATCAGGTAGTATATAATTTTTTCTTGAAAGTCTTCACTGAATGCAAACTAATTAATTAGATGTATCTAATGATCAAAATCTTACAAATTTCTTTAATATCTGAGATTTCAGAAGAAATTTTAGATAAGGAACTAAAAGAAAGAATAAAGTACAAGTGGTAGTTCCATAAATTCCCTTCTTTCTTAGAAATATGAACTACATTCATTATTTTAAAACTGATAGGTTTTCTATTTTGTCTGATTAAGGATTTGATATAAAAAATTGAAGAAATTATAAAGGAATCCAGATCACAGAATCAGACATCAACATTTTTAAAACTAGAAGAAACCTTTAGCTTAGAGCTAGAATCCCTTCAGCTTAACTTTCCCATTTTCAGATGAAAATTGAGCAAAAAAGAAATTTTGACTTGCCAAGGCCTCACAACCATCAAATGTTTGAAGTTTATGTACCTTAACAGGAATTTCCTCTCCAGGATCATTGAGAAATATTTCTCTAAACCCTACATTAAGACTATCAGTGAAATGCCTACTCAAAATAATACATTCTTAACTAGAAAGTTTTGGGTTTTTTCCCTTTATACCAAGGGTAAACATTTATCTATATGTTCAAACATAAAAATTTAAATAATTTGGCCATTTAAAAGACTATGGTCTTAATACCACCTAAAACCAAGCAAAAGAAACTTGGGTATCATAAAGCTAAATTATCATCTCAGGGAGAAAACATACTGTGGTAAATTAATATTGACAATGTCTACACTGCAAATGTATGGGACTAGTTAGGATTTAAAATGTCTAGAAATGAGCAGTATCCTGCAAATAACAGTGTTTGAATTTAGAATCATAAACCTTTCTACAAAAGTTCCATTCATTAAAAAAAAATAACAAAACATGAATGATGCATCAATCAAGGATTGAAGTAAGGCTCATTTTCTTGAGTTCAAATATAGCCTCAGACCCTTTTTAGATGTGTGACCCTAACATAAAAAAAAATAAAAATAAAAATAAAAAAGGGGCGGCTAGGTGGCGTAATGGATAAAGCACCGGCCTTGGAGTCAGGAGTACCTGGGTTCAAATCCGGTCTCAGACACTTAATAATTACCTAGCTGTGTGGCCTTGGGCAAGCCACTTAACCCCATTTGCCTTACAAAAGACCTAAAAAAAATAAAAATAAAAAAATAGATGTGTGACCCTGGTTAAGTAATTTAATCCCATTAGTTTCTTCATGTATAAAATGAGCTACTAAAAAAATGGCCAAACACTTCAGTATTTTTGCTGAGAAAACCTCATGTAGGTTCATGAAAAGTTGGTTATGACTGAAATATTGGTGGAAAAAAACGTTCAATGGATCAAAGCTTGGAGATTATAAGAATCGGGGAGTCTAGGTGGCACAATGAATAGAGCACAGGCCTTGGAGTCAGGAGTACCTGGCTTCAGTAATTACCTAGCCACGTAGCCTTGGGCAAGCCACTTAAGCACAGTGGCTTGAAAAAAAATCTAAAAAAAAAAAAGAAATTATAAGAATCCCTGCTCTTAATGAATTTATATTCTCCTAAAGGGTAAGTAAAAACTAACATATAATCAGGCAAATCAGTAGCTTTTAACTTTCTAATTCTAACTTTCTGTTAAACTTCAGATCCTCAGTTTCTTCTGCAAAATGAGACAATAAATGATACTTAGATTTGCCTCATAGCTATGTAGTGAGGAAAGCCCTTTACAAACTTCTACGTCATTCAATGAGTTTCAATGTTGATTTCCATTATAGTAAAAAATAGATAGTTCTATTTCAACAATTCCCATATTGACAATACATGAGAAATTTGTGTTATTTAAAATATGTTAGGAAGATAAATGGTTAAAGATTTTGAAAGGCTTTTTAAAGGAGAAAGTCTACTACAATAAAATTAATTATCTAGATCAAAGGTTAAGTGAGAAATTTCACATGCTGTACAGGTAACAATATCAACTGAATTTATCAGCCTGAAGATTCTATTTACTGTACTGTTGATGTTAAGTTCCATTAAGCTAATTACAAGCCTTTCAGAAGAAAGGCATTTATATAATAAAGTAGCTTGAACTAGTGTTATGAGTTCATATTTATGAATTAAAAAAATCAGAGGTCTAATTCTGATTCTTTGCAAAGAATTTCAAATGTATTAAATGAATCATTCACTTATATTATTCATCAGTTTTTTCCTAACTTATACAGAGATATCAACCAATGCTATAATGTTTAGAAGTCACTTAGGCATTCCCTTCCTTACAGATGAGAAAACGAGTCCTGAAGAGATTAAATGATTAGCCAAGATTATTCAGGCAGGAACAAATTACAAAGATGGAGATAATTTACATTAAAGAAGCTCAAATTTAGGAATTCCTTACAACATATGAAATAATAAGTCTAGCACCCAGTTAAAAAATGTGGCAAACACAAAATTGGAACTACAAATCAAATGTTACTGGGTTTTTTTTTTTTTGCAAGGCAGTGGGTTTAAGTGACTTGCCCAAGGTCACCAAACTAGATAATTATTGTCTGAGGCCAAATTTGAACTCAGGCACTCCTGACGCCAGGGTCAGTGCTCTCTAGCCATTGCACCATCAAACATCTCCAACTTTTATTTCTAATACAACAAGCTGAACTAAATAATAATCATGAATATACTATTCTTTATAAATGCTGGAGAAGATACACTTTAGCCCATCCTACCATTCTCTGATCCACATTTTAAATGTTCCTATTGAACATAAAAATGAGGGGAAAATCTATGCAATTTAATGATTATTATGAGTGTCTTGAACACAGAACACAAAGCACAGTATCCTATTCTCTGAGATTCTTCTATGTAGGAGAGGGGGAAATTTATGCAAAATGATTTAAAACAAAATGGAATGTGATTTTTGTCATTGGAGAGATCAAAGAACCAGATCAATGAATATGAGAGAAATCAAAAGGATGTGATACTTTAGTTAGACTTGGAGGATAGGCATGCTTTTAAGAAATTAGTGATGGATTGGAATTAAATTATAGACATGAGAGACAAAAAAAACTGCAAGGTAGTAGAGGCCAGTATGAGATGGTTCAATAAGTGATTGATCCAGATAATAGCAATTTGGAAGGCATAGAAAAGAAAAATGACATAATATAAAATGTGCATAAATGAAAATAATTTAGATGCAAAACAGAGATTTATTTTCTCAGCATCATTAGCCTTTTGAAATCAATGTAATTTTGAATAGTTTTTTCTTGATTTCTCTTTATTTTATCACATAAATTCTCCCTGTAACCTTTTCCTTTTCCCATTCAAAAAATGCCATCTCTTATAGTGAAGATATTAAGAAGGAAAGAAAAGGTGGAAAAAAGGAAAAAACAAAGGTTAGGAAACTCAATTAATACATTTATAAAACTGATATTATATGAAGAGTTTCAAATCTGATATACTCCATCCATCTGTACAAAGGAATATCTTCTCATATCTCTTCCACGGAACCAAATTTGTTCTTTATTATTTTGTAACTGTGATCATCACCACCACCACAATCATCATCATTATTATTATAAGAATTATTTTGTCATAACTGTTTCTTCATTTACAAAGTTATTTTTATTGTATGCTTATATGTCCCAGAAGTCTTGGAGTTAGAAGTTTTAATTTTATTGTCCAGTCTTTTAGTCAGGATCAACTTTTCATGACCCCATTTGAGGTTTACTTTTGTTTTTTAGATTTTTGCAAGGTAATGTTCCAACCTTTTAATCATATTTTTTTAGGTTTTTGCAAGGCAATGGGGTTAAGTGGCTTGCCCAAGGCCACACAGCTAGGCAATTATTAAATGTCTGAGGTCAAATTTGAACTCAGGTACTCCTGACTCCAGGGTCTGTGCTCTATCCACTGCACCATCTAGCAGCCTCTCCCTTTGAATGTTGAGATTTTATGCTTTCATGAAGATTTTTTCTGTACATTTAGCTGAAAGCTGTTCTTGTAAGAGGATATCTATTTGAGGTTGTCTCCAGTCAGTATTTAATTTTATGCCATATCCAACATGTTAGAAGTCTGACAGTGATGGGAATACCATCACCACCTGAGGGAGCCTCTTCTATTTAGGGGAGTTCTGAGGAGCTTGGAATGCATCTGGGAAAGTAATTAGAAGCTAGATTAAGAAAAAAGAATATTAACTTAAATTTTATTCCTCTTGATAGGCAATGGGAAGATATGGAAGGTTTATTAACAGTTGAGTTATATATCCAGAGTTATACAGTAGTATCATAACTGAAAGAATGAAGAAGGGATTAAAACAGAAGAAAATGGACTCAAGCAAATTAGATAGTAGCTAAATAAAATACTGGTAGCAGAAGTGGAAGTTGAAAGGAGATATAAGTACTTTGGAGGTAAAAAATAAACAATATTTAACAAGTTTTAAAGTTTGCTAGTCCAGTAGATAGAATGCCAAACCTATAGTAAGGAAAAACCATCTTTCTGAAGTCATATCTGACTTCAGGTACTTCCTAGTTGTGTAATCCTATTGACCTCAGTTTCCTCATCTATAAAATGAGCTAGAAAAGAAAATGGTAAATTATTTTGCCAAGAAAATCCCAAATGAAAGTTGGGAAGAGTCAGGCATAACTGAAAAATGACTCCACCACAAAAATTTAACAACTGACTAAAAGAGAGAATGGAGTCAGCTAGGTGGTGCAATGGATAAAGAGCAGGCCCTGGAGTCAGGAGGACCTGAGTTCAAATAAACAAAAAATAAAAAAAAAAGAATGGAGAACAAAGGAAAGGAAAGATTCAAAAATGACTTCTGGCATTTAAGAGTAAGTGAATGGCTGGGCAATGGCACAGTGGATAGAGCTCTAACTCTAGATAGAGTCAGGAAGACCTGAGTTCAGATCCATCTCAAATATTTAATACTTACTAGCTTTGTGACCTTGGGCAAGTCACTTAACCCTATTGTTCCACAAAAAAACAAACAACAAAAGAGTAATTGAATGGCCAAAACAATTATTCAGGAAGTTAGAAGGGCAAAGTTGGGGAGGGGAGCAGTTTACATCTGGAAGGTTTCCCATTGAAATGTTGTCAGGATATAAAGCTGGCAAATAGTAATATGGGTCCAGAATTCAAGAGAAAGTGTCTAGTAGAAAACACAGTTCTGGGTCAGTTGGCATAAAAATGAAAATAGAACAGAAACACAATGTGAAATACAGAAAGGTTGGGAAAAAAGCTTTGCTACATAAATAAGTATTGATAATGTTGCAAAAGTTATTTGAGTTCTAAACAAAAAAAGTTCAAAAACAATATTTAAAAAAGGAAATGGTAATAATTTTGTTTTTAAAATATAAAGAACTTCAGAGTTTAGTTTATAGAATATATATTAGCATCCAAAAGAGAATATTTATTGGGAAAATTATAGTGGAAACATTAAACATGACCAATCTCTGGGAGCATTTAGGATTAATGATGACCATAAAGGAGAGATATCATGGTGTACTGAGAAAAACATAGGCCTAGATGTCAGAATAGCAGTAAGAAACACATGTTAACACGTCTTAATTTTTAAGCTTGGTCAATTCAATTTCCCAGCAGTCTTCTAAGAGCACTTATAAAATAATACCCATTATTGAACACGTTTTGTGATAAGATCTGAGAACACTGAGAGAGGCAAAAGACAACCCCTGCCCTTGGAGAGCTCACAATAAAATGATGTAGAAAATAAGACAATAGATATGGACAAACAAATTACATATGGGAGAAACAGAGAATAATTCACCATGGAGGCACAAACCTTAATTAAGCACCTACTATGTGGAGGGTATTGGGAGAAGAAAAATTCAAGTATTTCAGTATATCTAAAAGTTACATTCTAGTAAAGGGACTATAATGCATATGCAAGTAAGTAGATTGTACTGGAGACATGCAAAACAGACTGCAAAGAGACAGAAGGTTATTACTACCCAGTGGTATTGTGGGGTACAATTAGGAAAGGCTTAATGGAGAAAGTGGCATTTTAAGCAGGTTTTCAAAAGCAGGAAGGTAAAAGGTATTCCATAAAATTCTAGTACTTTAAACCTGGAAAGGAGAGATGCTTTAGTCCAGTTTTGTCACTTTTTGTATGGATAAGCTGTAGGAATAGCCCAAAGTTAAGGTGCTAGGAAGTGTCTTGTTAAATAGCCCACAAGAAACCAAGATAGAACTCAAACCCATCTTCCTGACTCCAGGTCGGAAATGGCTCTTTTCTCATTAAGTCAACATTATTGTTTTGGGGTCTTTTCAATTACATATGACTCTGTGATTCCTCTGGAGTTTTCTTGGCAAAGATACTCGAAGGGGTTTGTCTCCCCTCATTTTCCAGATGAGGAAACTGAAACAAATATAGTTAAGGTTACACAGTTAGGAAGTATCTGAGGCCATATCTAAACCCTTACATACGAAGAGAGAGCGAGAGAGCGAGAGCGAGAGCGAGAGCGAGAGCGAGAGCGAGAGCGAGAGCGAGAGAGAGAGAGAGAGAGAGAGAGAGAGAAGAGAGAGAGAGGAAGGAAATGAAATTCTGGTTTCTGATTTAGGCGATTCTTGGGAAGAGGAAAAGAAACCAGTACAGATAAAGCAGTAGTTTGAGTTTCATATACCTATGAGAATATGGAATCTAGGAAGCCAAGGGAGGAAATAATAACACCCAGATGGCAGGTGGGATCAATACTGTTTACATCTCTAAAATGGTGATAAAATTATTGTGTTACCCTACCTTAATGGATTATTATAAGGGGATTACATTGCATATGCTTTGTAACCATATGGCACTATAATCATGAAATGTCATTTTTATTTTTGTTATGGTTATCCAGGATTCTATAAACTGACTACTGACTACTATCCTGAGAGGGTGTTATTATGCTGCCAAGACTTGTAAATATAAGGCATCAATGAATATCACCCAAGGGCCAGATTGTTTACTCAGACTTGTCACCAGATAGTCATAAGGTCTTGCATTTTTTGTTACCATCGTCCCTCCCTCCCTCCCTCCCTCCCTCCCTTCCTTCCTTCCTTCCTTCCTTCCTTCCTTCCTTCCTTCCTTCCTTCCTTCCTTCCTTCCTATTTCCTACCTTCTCTACCTTACTCCTCTTAGGTCACCTTATTTCCCTATAGCACTCTAATAAGGACAACCTAATAAGTTATTAAATGGTTAAAATATGAAAAGACAAAATCAATTCGCAAGCATTTAGTAAGCCCCCCTCCCAAAGTTAGATGCTGGGAAATAAAAGTACAGAGTCTGTACTCTATTCTCAATGAGCTCAGAAAAATGATGTATACTAACAAAGCAACTGCAAGTCTATAGAAATAAAATACTATTATTAGGTTAGTAAAAATGAATAGTAAAGTTTTTATGAGTTACATTATCTATGTGTTCAATACTTAGAAAGGCACACACCATTTTATAGGTGACCTAAAAAGGAGGGAATACACTGCCAGAAGGTATATGCTATATAGAATAATCTCCCAATTTAAGGATCACAATCTCAACAATGTACACATTTCTATAGGGAATATTTACATTCATGAAGATTATTTTTGACCATTGGCAAAGGAACTGAAAATTTAAGAGTGAAATATGGTCTTTTTTGTTCAGGTGAAAGTTCTCCCCCCATCTTTCCCACTCCATAATTTCTTTCTGTAGCCATTTTGCTGGTTCAGAGGCATCTTATTACTTCCAAGGCTAATGTTTTATCACCTATGCTATCATTGCTTCCTCTAAAAACTAGATCCAGCAAGTTAAATCTCCAGTTCACCTCACCTTCTTCCCTTCCTTCAACGATCAGTCACATATAAAGTTCTAATGAAATCCCCAACACTAATATATGAACATAGGAATTCCTCATGAAAATATAGATAGTATTTGACATGACATTTAAGGTACATCATAATATAGCACGAACCTATCTTTTTTCTTTTTAACGTTACCTCCAGATCCCATTCCTCCCAAATTAAAACAGGCTCTTCATTGCCCCATTTATTTCTTGAGTTTGTCTCACCCCAGCATTTTTTGTCTAAATTTTTGGGATGATAGCATTTCAGATTTTGAAATGAAAAAAAAAGTTATTTGATATATAGTATGTTGTCTTTATTTTTACATTTGAGACAACTGAGGCAAAAAGAGTTTATATGCATCTCCTAAACTTACCCAGGTAGAAATGTCAATGCCTAATCTTACTTCTATCTTCAGTATTTTCTTTGTAATGTATTGACTCTCCTAGTATAAAAATTTAATATCAATGCTTGCCTCACCCACCCACTTCCTTCTATTCAGATTGAAATCTTCTGGTCTGGTCAAGGACATTTTTAAGGACTATATTCAATTTTAGATCCCACATTTTAGGAAGGGTATAGGAAATAATTTTATGAAGGGATTAACTGATGGGTTTGGGAATATTTAATCTGGAGAAAGGAAAATTAGAGGGAAACATGAGAAAGAAAATTCATATGAATGAAAGAGATTAGTTTCTTTTTAATCAAAGAAATCAGAACAAGAAGTTCCAGAGAGAAAGGTTTACTCTAGAAATTAAGACCATGCTCTCTAAAGGTCATCAGCTTTTTAAGGCACAATTTTCAGAGCATTTTTTCAAATAAGAATCCAGGTGAAGGAATATTAATAATATTCCTAATCACAATGTCTTGAGGTAGTAGGCTACCGAGAAAGCAAAGACTACAGAGTTGAAGAACTTGGGTTCAAATGGCTCCTCCTAATGTCTGGATAAATCTTTCTACCTCAATCTCCATGGATTTCAGTTTTCTTGGCAAAATGAGAGTCTAGGTCTTTAAAGTTTCTTTTCCTCTAGACTTATAATCCCATGGAAAATGGGGCAAATATTTATTACATAGGACAGAAGACAGAAAGCCCGATCATGCTCATTCACAGGATCAAGAGCAATTCTTGATTCCCTTGTTTGGCCTATTAGCAACTTTAGTATTTCCAAAAAATTTAGTTAGATATAAACTTTACTTGATCTTAGAAATCTTTAAAATCTAATTTCTGTCTTTTTAAGATACTGAAGCTGAGACTTATAATGTAACTTAAGCAAAGTTACATAACTAACCCATGGCAAAGCCCAAATTACAACCCAGGTCTTCTGTTACTGTATATTATTCTTTCAAGTCTTTTTTTTTAATTTTAGAAAGTTTTTATTTATTTTGAGTTTTAGAATTTTCCCCCAATCTCACTTCCCCACCCCCAAGAAGGCAGTTTGCTAGTCTTTACATCATTCCCATAGTATGCATTGATCTAAATTGAATGGGATGAGAGAAAAATCAGTTTAAAAGGCTTGAAAGATCCAATCTTTCAAGCCCTTAAACACATTAAAAAAAAACTCTTCATTATGAGTTGTGTTCACCCCTTTTTTAAGGGTAGATAAAGGGAGTTAAAGGAAAATATTTTAACGAATGTCACATGCCTTTTATTCCACCTCAAATTACTCTGATTGTGGAAGTTATGGACTCCTAAGTGTAGCTCTCAAAAAACATTATGAAATTCGCCAGTGTATACTATTTATCATAATAGGATCTGTGAGTTGCCCTAAGCAACTAAAATAATGAAACCAGATTCTTAGCGACATTCCCCTCCAACCCGAGAAAAGTGACAAGTTATATCTATAAAACCATATCATGGATAATGTAACAAATATCCATCTTGTCTGTCAACTGAGTGGTTTGATCTGTAGGCACATCCCCAACTGGGAATATAAGGTGCCTATGTTCTCTTTGGGAAATAATTTGCCAAAGGCATTTCAGATTCTGAATAAATCATTTGTTTAGTTAGAAAAAAAAATCTACACATATACTATAGTGACAACATCAGAGGAAAAAAAACAAAGATACTTCTACATGGAATATAGATTTATTAACATCATCTTTTGGCAATTTTATCAAATTTAAATTAATAAAATGTATACAACTATTATTTAAATAAATTGATTAGTTGTACTGACTCCCCTCTGAAGGGGAGAATGGACAGAAATATGCATGAAAATAAGAACAAATAATGTGAAATCAATAGGATATATCTTAAATCATGATGAAATTAAAAGGGGCAGCTAGGTGGTACAGTGCATAGAGCACCGGCCCTGGAGTCAGGAGGACCTGAGTTCAAATCCAACCTCAGGCACTTATAATAATTACCTAGCTGTGTGGCCTTGGGCAAGTCACTTAACCCCATTGCTTTATCAAAAAAAGGGAATTTAAAAGCAATAAATTTTAAGTTCAAAGGGTTCAGATACAGAGGAAGACCTGAAATCAGTGAGACTTGAATTTGAAACCTACTTCAAATGCTGACAAGTTGTGTAATTATGACTGAGTCAATTAACCTCCTTGAGATATTGCAAAGGTATCTCATTTTACTTTGCATCTGCTGTTCAGCCCAGTTTTAACTCCATGGAATAAGATGTAACTAAATCACATCTCCTTTAAGGTCTCTCATCCCTGCTTTTCTGTCTTCTTTTGTGTATCATCTTCCTCTTTTTCAGTTGTGTAAGTTCCTCGAAGGTTGGGATTGCTTTTTTACTTATTGTCTTCTGAGCACCAAGCATAGTGTCTGTCATAGTCCATATTTTATAAATGTTTATTGGATTGAAGATAACATATGTAAAGTATTTTGCAAACCTTAGAGTTCCAAACAAATGCCTGCCTTGATCATTGTTATTACAATTATTTTAATAATATGTTAATATTAGTTGCGACTACTACAACTACTATTTATTATCATCTATACAATAGGTTCCATGAAAAATACCTAGTAGTGTTAACAAACTGTATAGCAGGCAATTAAAATAAAAAGGTAGGGGCAGCTAGGTGGCATAGTAGATAAAGGACCGGCCCTGAAATCGGGAGTACCTGGGTTCAAATCCAGCCTCAGACACTTAATAATTACCTAGCTGTGTGGCCTTGGGCAAGCCACTTAACCCCATTGCCTTGCAAATACCTAAAAAAAAAAAAAAAAACTAAAAAAAAGCCTAAAAAAAATTAAAAGGTAATAAAAAGGTAATATATAAAAAGAAACATGATTTTCAGAATGGGAGACATTCAACAGCTGCCCTCTGTCCTGGGCAACCACATCTTTAATGTCTATATTTAATTTTAGATCCCACATTTTAGGAGGAGCATAGGAAATAGTATTATAAAGGGATTAACTAATAGACTTGGGAATATTTAGTTTGGAGAAAGGAAGACAGAGGGAAACATGAGAGTGTTGAAGTAAAATTCATGTGAAAAAAGATTAGTTATTTTTTTTACAAAGTAATCAAAACAAGAAGTAGAAGTCCCAGAGAAAAAAAGAAATTAAGGAGGCCATGTTGTCAGTTTTTTAAGGCACGATTTTCAGAGTGTTTCTCAAATAAGATGATCACGAATTTTGTTAAATATGTCAACCAATATTTTCAATTAATTAAAACATTTTTCCTACAGATTCAGGCTACTATAATGAATAAAGACCCAATTTTTATCTTCCTACTCACTGGTGGTCAGCAGATTTGATGAAGTTTATGGCTTGTTGCCTAAATCACTCATGTGTTGGTCTACAATTCCACTCCTTTTCTAGGAAATAAGAGATAAGAGACCAGGAATATGGAGTAGACTTGCAAAATAACTTGATTTCCTTTCAGGTTTCTAACTGGGGATTCAAGTTCCTTTGTTTCAGAGCAGTGTTTTGCAATTATCTGGGATAAAAAGATTTGCTTTTATGTTTCAAAGCAGCAGAACAGGTCATGTCCTTTTTCTCCAACAGGACTATGTGCTCTCTTCAATCTCAAATAAACAAGTAGGTATTTCTAGCCAAAGAAAAACACTGAGCTATTCAAAAAAGAGATTTTGAACTTTAGAGGAAGAAAAGACAAAGGAGTCTTGTCTGATTTAATGGATGCTAAAAGAAATGTCTCTTAAAAATTTCAAATTATTTACAAGATCTAAGACTTACCAATTCTTTTCTCTGCTCTCTGAATTACATTTCTATCATATATATATATATATATATATATATATATGCATATATATATATATATATATATATATATATATATATATATATCCTCTGTATCCATCATTGATGGATTTCAAATTTGATCAATTTGATCTATATACATGGAACACATTACTTTTCAGATTTATGGGTAGGAAAAACAATTCATGAATAAACAAGAGTTAGAAAAGAAAGATAGGTATAAAATGGATAATTGTTTTAAATTTTGCTTTACATTTTAAAGGTTTTCTACAAATAAAACAAATGTCGCAAAGATTAGAAGGAAATAGAAAATTGGGAAAATTTAGACTGTTTTCAGACAAAAGTCTTCTATCTCAAACACATAAAGAACTCTTTCCAATCAATAAGAATATGAATCATTGAATGTGGAAAAATGTTTAACATGCTTGCACATCAGATAGCTTGCTATTTGAGGGGGAGAAATGAAAGAGAGGGGAAAAATCATAATTCAAAATCTTATAAAAATGAGTGTTAAAAATTATCTTTACAAGTAATTGGAAAACTACCATTTACTAAAAAAAACAGTCATTTCCAATTGGTAGTCAAAGGATATAAATGGGCAATTTTCCAATGAAGAAATCAAAACAATTCATAGTCATATGAAGAATGCTTCAAATCACTATTTATTAGAGAATTGAAAATAAAAGATAACTTGAGATCTCAGTTTTAGACCTATCAGATTAGCTAAATGGTTTAAAGGGGAAAGCAACAAATGGAAAAATTGGGACACTGATTGTTGGAGGAATTTTGAATTGGTCCAACTATTTTGGAGAGCAATTTGGAATTATGCTCAAAGAGGTAAGCTGCCTATACCCCAGCTCTACCAGCAATGCCACTACTTTTTCTATTTCCAAAGATGCTTAGGGGAAAAGAAAAGAAACCTATATGTTCTAAAATATTTATAGCAGCTCTTTTTTTGTGGTGGCACAGAACTGGAAATTGTGGTGAAACCCATCAGGTAAGGAAGGACTGAATAAATTGTGGTATAATTATGGAATTCTACTGTGTTATAAGAAATAAGCTCAATGATTGTGGAAAAAATATAAAAATCTTGCATGAAATAATGAGGAATGGAATGAGCAGAACCAAGAGAATACTGTAGACAGTAACAGCAATTTTTTAAGAAGGGCTTTGAGAGAAAAAGTCATTATGACTACTATAAATTACCAAATTAACTAGAAAGGACATCTGAAGAAAGATGTTATCTGCAACCAGGAAAAAGATTGATAAATATATGCACAGAATAATTTACATATATTCATATATATGTACACATATATCTATTTCTGTCTAATGGCAAATATCTCTAGGGCATGGGACGTGGAGGGAAGAAAAAAAGGAGAAAAAATATACATGATTACATATGAACAGCAAGTTGTACATAATAGAAATGCAACTTCATTTGCAATCATCTTTTTATAATACTGTGTTATGAAAATGCTTGTTTTTTCTGTAAATTAAGTAATAAGTAAATAAATTGAAAACATTTGATTATTTTGTTCATGCTACACATTGTCATACTGTTAGGAGTTCAGAAGTGAGTTTACACAATAACTGGCTCTGTGTTATAATGATAAGCATGTCATATTTATGACAGTTTTTTATTCCAGAAGAAAATACTGTCCAAATGTCAAATTTTAAGCAGGATAGCAATAAACTCAATGTCAATCATTCATTATGAGATTCACTAAGTAATGATAAAATCAAATAATATGAAAGTGGTACACTGTTACATGGATGCTCCAGAGAGAGAAACAAGAATGCTAGATGACATCTTATAACTATGCAATAAGTCATTTTTTTTAAATCTCCCTATTCACTATCCTATGAAATTCTTGCTCAACAGATTAAACTCTGATGTATCTGCGGTCCTGTGTATTGCCCCTTCACCAAGGCAGGGAACAAATTCTCCTAATATTCCCATTCTATGAGGTTCTTCTCCATTTCTATAAATCTTGAATGAAAGGTCCACTTGATGATACTGATCCTGCCCTTACCATTGGGCAGGGTCAGATATAGGTCCTGTGGCTCATTCATTTCAATATTGAGTCTACCTAGCTGATTGGTTGTTGTCCTTTATTCTTGAAGAGAACCAAAATAAAATCACTATCTTGGAGTCGAATTATATCATGTCCATCTGTAGCTGATCAGATCAATATGAATTATGCTGACCACAGGTTGGACACAAATGGGTCATGTGAACATTTGGGATAGATTCTCTAAATTTGTGAATCTTGTATCACTTTTGCATTACTTCAATTCTGCTTTTACTCTTAGAGCATAGGACCTTCTCTGATGTGGGTATGCCATACTGAACAGTCCCTATGCCAGTGACTGGGAAGCAATGGAAGGTAAAATAAAAAAGTTTTTCACAAGGAATAATGCTACAGTTTGTAGAATTGAAAGACCCACAAATTTAGAGTTAAAATGAATTATATAATACTATTCATGATAATAATGATTTATATAGCACTTTAAGGTTTAGAAAGCACTTAATACATATTATCACATTTTATTTTCACACCAGCCCTGGGAAATAGTTAGAATTATTAGCTACAAATGAGGAAATCAAAGCAGACAGACTTTAAATGACTTGCCCTGAGTAACAAAGCTAAGTAACTAAGACCACATTTGAACTTAGAACTGGTCTGCCTCCAGGGATCGGCACTCTATCACTTGGGTCACTCAATTCCTTATGCAAACTTGGAGATGATTTCATATAGTTCACTCACTTTTTGTGCATGATAAAAACAAGATCTAGAGATATTGCATGGTTTACCCTGTCCAAAATCACAAAGGTAACTGGCAGACCTTTCATTTGTACCTAGTTCCTTACCTTTAAATCTTGAATCTGTTATCTTTGGAAGCAGAATCGTTATTGTCAGAAAAGTATACATATATTTATATGCATATATGTATTGATATATATCCATACATACATATACAAATGCATGTGATGAGTTATGAGTCTTGTTTACTACAAGGGTTTGACATTGAGATAAATAGAAGGGAGATGAGTTTGACAAGGCAACTTAAATTTCTTCATCTGTGGTTTGATAGACATGCTTTTGTGATCAGGTTATATAGACAACTCCAGGCCCAGTTTTCTCTAAATTTGCCTCATGGATAACTTTTTTGGCCATTTTCTTTACTCTTCATCACAATAGTTGGTTTCAGGTGACAATAGATATCTACTGGTCTCTTTCTCAATATTCTCCCTTCCTCTTTTTAAAAATTTTTTTTTGCAAAGCAGTGGGGTTAAGTGGCTTTCCCAAGGCCATGCAACTCGGTAATTATATTAAGTGTCTGAGGCTGGATTTGAACTCAGGTACTCCTGACTCCAGGGCCTGTGCTCTATCCATTGCACCACCTAGCTGCCCCACTCTACCTTCCTCTTATCAGAGTGTTTTATAAAGTTTTATAATAACCCCATCAGTCCAGTGAGAGTGAGACATACATCCTAAGCTTACATTATTTCCCTGTCTGTATGAATCACCTGAGATTGCAAAAATATCTCATTTTAGTGCTGAAAGATAATCTATAAATTATCTAAATCAAGCATTATTATGATGATTAACATAATATGTATCATAATAGATTATTATAGCTATATATATATTATATTGTTGCTATGTTATAGCTAAGTGTTACTCTGCTGATACTACAACAGTTAATCAAAGGCAAGGAATATAAGCTCCAAGAATGATATTTAATACCCAGCTTCTACCCAATAGCAGATATGAGATTATACCTATCCCACAAACCTTACAAATATTCCTTTTTCCATTTCTTCAGAGTGTGCCTCTTATCTTCAAGATGACAACCAGTTAATTTTGTGTTTATAAACTTATTGTGACTCATACAATTTTATAGCTAGAAGTGAGCCTTTGGTTCACCTAGCTCAACATTTTCATTTTTTAGGAGACATTTGCAAGGGTAACTGAATTACAGAGAGTGTTAATATAATAATGGAAAAGTAGTTGTAGGAACTCCAATATTTACCAGAATGATATCTCATAAACGTTCCTCTGGAGACCATGATCATCTGTAGCAATATTGTCTGATCCAAAGAAGGGACTCTAAACTTAGGAATTTTAGGTCATGAAATAGGCCATGAATTCCATATAAGCTCAAGAGAGGATATATTCATTAAATGAGTTTTAATTAAAAAGTCACAGAGGTTTCCTGAAGAAATGCAGTCCTAGTGTTGTTTTAAACTATTAAAGTTGAAAACTACATTATGACTTTGGGGATATCCTACAGAAGCACCCTTTAAAAAGTCAACTATATTTGTAAAAATAACTAACATTTCTGTTGCACTTTAAGATTTGTAAAAAACTTTTAATATATTATCATGTGAGCTTAGTTACTTATAGCTATATGAATCCTAGTTTTGTAGATGTGGAAAAGTGTTTTACAAATGTAGAGGCAGGGTAGAGAGCACAACACATAAAGAGCTAGTCTAGGATCAAGAAGACCTGAGCTCAGATGCAATTATGACTATGTGATACGTCATAGCCATTGTATGCCTCAGTTTCCTCTACTATAAAATGAGTATTATGGTAGCATTATACTCCCAAGGTAGTCTGGGTAAAAGAATAATAAAAGGAACAAGAATAATCATAATATTAATATTATAGAACTTACTATGGGTCAGGCACTATGAGAGTCCTTTCATTTAATATTTACTTTAAGAAGCACTTCACATAAAACTGGCAGCATGGGAGGGTATTTTATATTGATGCTTATGCTTATTGCTTTTTCTCACCCCACTTCCCAAAATGGAAAGTAAGACTCAAAGCAATTGTCTTGAACATGGTCACATCACCATAATTTATTAATGATAGAGGATTTTTGCCCAGAACTTTTTGGTTCTAAATCTACCCCTCAGTCATACTGCCTCTCATAAGTTATGCACACAGTCCAAAGCTTTGTAAGGGAAATTAACTGGCAACCCCAAACCAGATTGTTCCAGATATCTTAGTGAATTTTTAAGCTATAAACTCTCAAAACTGAACTATAACCAGGGTTATCCTTTAAGAACTTTAAAAGACTGAGATTCTATGGTTTTTTTCCCTTTAGTCCTAATCTTTCTTTCACAATACTACCAAGATTGTAATATATTAAACATGATTGTACAGCCTATACCAGATTGCACACTACCATGGGGAGGGAAGCAAGAGTGGTAGAAAAATGCAGAACTCCAAAACTGAAAGAAAGATGAATGTTAAAAACTATCTTTGCATGCAATTAGAAAAAAAAACAAAATAACATTCAAAAAGGAGAGGGGAAAAAAAGACTGCTTCAATTTAAGCTTCCAATAGAATTCAAAGCACAAAACTCTAGTTCTTTAAGTACATTGACTATAAGGTACATTTACTGAATCAGCTCAGATTCATTTCATTTGTGTTTTTCACTTGAGTCTTTCTATTCTTCATTAATGTAGTCTCTTCAAGACTAAAAATGCTATTGAGTCACACAGGTCTTAAGAGCAGAATGCAACCATACAGAGCATATGAAGGTAGAGAAGGCATTTCTGTAATTTATTTCAGTGGACTATGGTTGAATTACAAATAAAGAGCATCACAAAGAAAAACAAATAATCCTATATGATATCATGGAGGAAACTTGATTGGAATGGCCTTTATCATCAGAAGTACACAATAAAGAGAAATAGTGTGTGTGTGTGTGTGTGTGTGTGTGTGTGTGTGTGTGTGTGTGTCACAGAGAGACAGAATGAGACAGAGAGAGAGAGAGAGAGAGAGAGAGAGAGAGAGAGAGAGAGAGAGAGAGAGAGAGAGAAAGGGGGGATCTCAGTGCATAAAAGATGACTTCCCTTACTCCTAGAGATTAATGTAAAATATTCATTAATACATTCTGAAGTAGATATTCTGAAATAGGTTTGAGAAAATTTCCTTTAACTAGAGTCTCATAGATAGATTTATTCTTTTTTATTTTATTCTCAAGCATGAACAGAGAATATGAAAACACAGACATGTGCAATCATCATAGTTTATTAGAGCATTCCTGTAGGTATGTAAGTTAGCTAGTCATTTCTCAAAGGATGTCAAAGCCATATGTAATCCTCCAGGCCGCTGTGGCAAACACCACCAAATGTGCTTAGAATCATTAATAAATAATTGGGGTAAGAGGGCTCTCAAATTTCAAAACTCTCCAACTTCTACTCTTACCCTATGTGCAGAAAGTCCATGACACTTCAAGGCTATGCCTGGGGAAACTAAGAGATACAGTCAATTGGATTTGATTTGGGATGCAACAAAGGGAGGGGGAGGAAGAAACCATCTATTTCCTCGGTTCTATTTTAACTTGAGTCAGTTCTGCTATAGCATTTGTTTTGGAAATGCAAATTTGTTCTGGTAAGACTAAAATATTAGCAAACAACTTGAGCACGATATGAATTTCAAGTTAATATTCAATTCCTCTAGGGGAAACAGTGAAAACTGAACCGCTTCATCAGAAATGTTAAGTTGCAACACTTTGCCACCTACTTCTATAAGCAAACATCAGATCTTTCTCAAGACAAAGTGCCTCATTTGTTATATAAATCCTAGATCAGTAAGTTTTTTTTTTAGTGGAAGGGGGTTGGTCTGTATTCACTCAATCCACTCCCTCAGCATCTTCCCTTGATGCCCAAGAAACCACCCTTTTCACTATTGACTGTGTTACCCCTGGTATTATGGACCATGTCACAAATCCAGTAGCAATTTGAAGTCATATATGCCATCGTTATTTATTGTAGTATTCACTAATTATTAACACCATTAATAAATAGCTCTTATTAAGAATGGATGAAAATAAATAAATTTTAAAAATAAAACAAAATATTTTTAAAGTTCTTATTAATAATGTTATTAAATTCTTATTCTTCTGTTTGTGTAGTGACTAATGAAGTTGGAGTGTGGTGCCCTTAACCCCATTTCTTCCCATAAGCCAATTAGATTTACTATGAGATTTTTGCTTAATATGGCGAATTTAGGATCCTAGATGTCTGGTTCATCATTTACTGCTAAACTTATTTGCTTTTTTGTATCCATTATATTGAAAGCTCCTTGAGGGCAGGGGCAATTTTTGCCTTTCTTTGTATCCCCAGCAGCTGGCACTGTGCCTAACATGCAATAAGCAGTTAATAAATTCTTGTTAACGATTTGCATTGAGCTGATGAATATCTATAAATGCTGTCCACCATATTTAAATTTTGAAGCTTTAGGGCAAGTCTACCCATGTAATGACTAAAGGAAAATGAGCAGCAAAATTTAATTTTCTTCCCCAATTTTTTTATAGTAATTCCTTCTCTCTCTCTCTCTCTCTCTCTCTCTCTCTCTCTCTCTCTCTCTCTCTCTTTTAGGTTTTTGGCAAGTATCTGAGGTCAGATTTGAACCCAGGTGCTCCTGACTCCAAGGTCGGTGCTCTATCCACTGTGCCACCTAGCTTCCCCCAAATTTAATGTTCCTTAAGAATTGCTATGAAGGGCATAGCAAACAAATTAATTATATTTATATAATACTCTCAAAATGTACATTATTACTTGAGGGCACTGTAATACACAGAACTATGTAACTGTATAGAAAATATATAAATAAATGAAAGGAATACATGAAAATGTAAATATATCATTGGATCCCAAAATTTGATTGATAATATAACAAAGATGCATTATAAATTATAATGCAAAAAATCAGTCCAATTATATTTCAAAAGCCCAAATTCAAAAAGAAAACAAAAATATGGTTATTTAAAACCTCCTGGAGGAAGCTAGATGGTTCAGTGGCTAGAGCACCAGCCCTGGAGTCAGAAGGACCTGAGTTCAAATTTGACCTGAGACATTTAATAATTACCTAGCTGTGTGACCTTGGGCAAGTCACTCAACTCATTGACTTGTAAAAACTAAAACTAAAAACAACAACCAAAAAATAACCTCCTATCTGTATCCAAATTCAAAATGGCTCATCTTCCCAAAGAAATTTTGTTCTATGATGCCAAACTTGGTAATAAATGTATTCTCATGAAAACTTGATGATCAGTAAATAACCCTTTTTCTAAATTTGTTTTAATGGGTCATATTCTATTACATGTTTCATGCTAGTTTAGAGAAATAACAAAGAAGCTCTTGGAGCTGATCTTAAATATCCAATAATGGCCACATTTTTACTTCTACAATCTTGAAAATATTTGTAATCTTATAATGGGAAGAAAGGGGGGAAAACATGTCTTTTCCTACTCTGTACACTATAACTAGACTGGAAAATTACCCAGGAGGAATTATTCATTTGACCTTCACCCTCCCATTACGTACTTAATATGCCAACTTTATAAACATTATTTTGATTTGCAACATGCCAGATGGTAGCCAACTGCATTGATGTAATCATAAGACAAAAAATTAACAACAGCTGCATATTCACGTTCTATTGATTCATAGGGAAATACATTTTTGCTTTAGCAATTGAATTGTGAAATGAAAAAAGCAGGAGGGACTTTCAGGGGAAACCAAAATGAAGGAGCAGAGAAAGCACACAGATGAGCTCTTTCAACATTTTCCTTCAAAAAACTTTAAAAAAAACACCTCATATAGAATTCTAGTACAATTAGGTACAAAATATGCAGGAGCAAATGACCATAGCAATGTAATCTTTGAATAAATTCAAAGAACCAAACTTTTGAAAGAAAAACTCACCATTTGACAACAACGACTAGAAAGATGGAAGGCAGTTTGGAAGAAACTAGGCTTAGACCAACATCTCAGAATGTATCTTATGATAGGTGAAATTGAATAAATTATTTAGACATAAAAGGTGTTATCATAAGATGTGTCTGTCAATTCTATGGATAAGGGAAGATTTTTATGATCAAATAAAAGATAATCACAGGAGGTAAAATAGATAATTTTCATTACATGAAATTAAAAAACTTTTACCCAAACAAAATTAATGCAACCAAAGTGAGAAGCAAAACAGGAAACTAGGGAAAATGTTTAGACTATGTTTCTCTAATTAAAGACTTCATTTCTAACTATATAGAGAACCGATTCAAATTTATAAAAAAATAAGTCATTCACCAGTTAACAAAAAGGTCAAAGGCTATGAACAGAAGAAGAAGAAATCAAAGCTAATTAAAAAATCACATAAAAATACTTTAAATCACCACTGCTTAGAGAAATGCACATTAAGGTTCTGAGTTACCACCTCACATTCATAAGATTGGCTAAACTGACAGAAAAAGAAAATAATAAATGCTGAAGCAAATGTGAAAAAATCAGAAGATTAATACACTCTTGTTAGAGTTATGAACTAGTTCGATCATTCTAGAGAATAATTTAAAACTATGCTCAGGAGCTACAAAAATGAAAATACCCTTTGATATACCACTGTTACTAGGTCTGTATCTCAAATAGTTCAAAGAAAAATATGCACAAAAAATATTTATTTATTTATTTTTAGGTTATTTTGCAAGGCAATGGGGTTAGGTGGCTTGCCCAAGACCACATAGCTAGGTAATTATTAAGTGTTTGAGGCCGAATATGAACTCAGGTACTACTGACTCCAGGCCTGGTGCTGTATCCACTGTGCACCTAGCTGCCTCAACTGCACCACCTAGCCGCCCTACAAAAATATTTAAAGCAATCTTTTTTGCAGTAAGAAAGAATAGGATAATAATAATAATAATAATAATAATAATACTAGATGAATTGGAATGGCTAAATTGAAGTATATGATTGTGATGGAATATGATTATAAGAAATGACAAGTAGGGTTATTTCTGAAAACCTGGGAAGATTTTTATGATTTTATTTAGAGTGAGCAGAATTTTACACAGTAACTGCGATATTGTAAGAATGATTAACTAAAATAATTTTTGAAAAGAGGGGCAACTAGGTGGCACAGTGGATAGAACACCAGCCGTGGAGTCAGGAGGACCTGAATTCAAATTTGGCCTCAGATACTTAATAATTGCCTTGCTGTGTGACCTTGGGCAAGTCACTTTTAACCTCATTGCCTTAAATAAATATATATTTTAAAAGAATAATTAACTATAAAAGACTTGGTTATTTTGGATCAAAACAATGATCTGATAGTTCCTCAAGACCCATGATGACAAATGCTCTTCTCCAGAGAGAACAACTAAATTCTGAAAGCAGATTGAAATACAAACACACATATATGCAAACAAAAATAGATACACACACACACACACACACACACACACACACACACACACACACACACATATATATGGCTTCATTTTTCTTGCTTTATTTCTCTGTATATGTTTTTATTTTACAACATGGCTAATTTATTTGTCTGAATAGGTATAATTGATATCAAATTTCTTTCTTTCTCAAATAGAAGGAAGAGGTGGGAGAGAGAAATAATTTGGAACTCAAAAATTAAAAAATATACATTATTAAAATTTCCATATAATTGGGAAAAATGCACTAAAATCATATATATGTACAATCATATAAGCATGCAAACAAAATATATAAGCATGCACATATAAGCACACATATACATGTGTATATGAATATGATACAATATGTATATGCATTATATTTATGTGTTATTTATGGCATTATGTTTATGTGTCTGGTTATATATGCATTCATATATATATATATATAACTTGGGCTGCAAATTTTACTCCCAGGCTAATTAAGTATGGGATATTATTAGAAAAGTAACTTGTACTCTCCAAGCTCAGTTTCTTCAAATACCAAAGTTTGACTAGATGATTTTAGGTTCCAATTTAGGTTCCAATTAACCTCCATGATGCTTTGAAATGTTTTTTTCTTACTGTCTATGGCTTTATTGTTAGAAGGATGCTTGACTTAAGTATTTATATATTTTCTATTTATTGATATAAAAGCTACCAAAATAATAAATTCAACCTGAATAATAGAGGCAAGTGGGTCTAATTAATCAAAGAATCTGTATTTATCTTATGCAACCTTATAATTTTCAAGGAATTCCACTAAACTCTCAACACCAATAAGCATTTTTAAATGCCTGTTGTTTTCCAGGAAAGGCAGTGCTAGAATCAAGAAGTCCTCTGTTAATATTCCATCTCTCATACATATGTCTGTGAGTCCCTGGACATGTTATTTAACCTTTACAGGCAATTCTCTCAGACAAAACTGCAGAGCAAGTAAGAGCAGAAGGTTCTCTGTAACAGTGAAATCATAGGTTTAGTCCAAAAATAAAAGAAAGTAAAATAACTGTAAGGAATTTAGCATGAAGGTCATCATTAATGCCAAATAGCATTGTACTGGCAAATTGCAGAAGCAACCATTAAAAGAAATCTCTGGCTAATGAACCAGGTTTTACTGTACTTAGATTCATCTGATGTTCCTTCTTGCTTCTCACCTTGTCATCTCACTTAAATATACAATATTGCCCTTCCCCAAATCCTTCCAATATTTGTGTGATGATAATAGAATGTTCCAGGGGATAATTTGTGACCCTTAATTATAGCTTAGTGGATTTTCTAGGGCATGCACTGGATTGGGCTACTTTAGGAAAGAAGGGCATATAAAGTTCTATAACAAAAGGCTGACTCACTAGAGGTGTCAGGACTTTTGCTTCCTTATTCTCCATTAAATCGAGCAGGGGGGAGGAAAATGTTCCTTTTATGAGTCACCAAATGAATTTCTAACTATTTTCTGGAATAGTTAAATCTTCAACATGCTGCCTGCTCATCCAGTTCTCCTGTTTCCCTGTGCATCCACCAAGGGTTAATGACAAAAGAAGTCCTTCTGTGGGCTAGTACCATATACAGGGATGCATTCTAATGATTTTCCTGTTGACTTAAGAGACGTGTCTCAAGGGAGCAAACTGGAGCGCATCAAACATTCGACTCTTTTTAATTAAAACCAGAGCTCTAATATAAATGGCCTATATGTGTTCCACAGGCTAACCTTATATTATGTCAAGTTTAATATTTTGCTGTGGCAAACTTTGGTGTTAATTGAGGTCAGTTGACACATTGTGGATGAATGTTCTTCCAGATGGAAAAATATTAAAAGCAATTTGAATACAGAATAGACAGATGTCTCTTACTGCTGTGAAAGTTGACAGAAAATTCTATTGTTGAGGAAAAAAAATATTCATGAACATAATAGATAGGACTTGTCTAAATAAGTCCTTTTTAATTATACTTTTGGTTAAAGAACAGTTATTTGCAGAAACAGTGGACCTCAAACAAAAGCAGGGAGTAAAGTATTTTATTAAAATAAAATCCTGGATTTAGAATTTTTTCCAGACAGTTCTCTGGACAGGTTGTGCCATATATATATATACATATACATATATATATATGTATATGTATATATGTATACTTGATATAAAGTAAAACACCGGCATCTGGAAGATTGAAGGTTGTGGCTTTAATTGTGTTTTTAAGATTGGACAAATAGAAAATTTTGTCAATATTTCCATCTGTAAAATGAAGGAAAATCTTCAAAGACTGTAAATAAATATGGATAAGATTGATAAAAAACCTTTATTAAGGAATTATTATGTGTAAAGAATTGTGCTAGATTCTGGAGATTCAGGTATAAACATATAAGAAAGTTCCTGACTACAAGAAACATACACTCATTCTAATGGGGGAAACAGCACATATAGAAAAACTGAAATTGGAAGTGGATATTGATGGCATGGCCCAGAAACATCATGGCAGTTTGTTTGCAGGCATGTTTGGGTGAAATTCTACTTATCAATTAACATTAGTTAAGTGGTTACAATGTACCAGGCACTTTCAAGGAGAAAAAAAATCTAATGGATTATTATATATATTTATATTTTCTTTGAGAATCCAAGATCACAGTTTAAAACTCAGTATTTGGATGAGATATAGAGTGGTTTTTACTTGCCTTGAATTTGATCAGTTCATAGATAAAAATGTTACACACGCAGTGCTAATAAAGCTAATATAGCATAAAATGATTATTATTATTATTTCAGAGCCTAAAAAGATCATGAGGCAATTGGTTTAGCATAAAAATGTACCTAGTCCAACAGTATCTAAATGAATGATTTGTCCACCTTGATGAAGATTTCTTTTTTGAATTTTTCAGTTACATGCAAAGATCATTTTCAACATTCATCCTTTTATAAGCTTTGGAGTTGAACAATTTTCTAACTTCCTCCTTTCCCCTCCCACTTCTCATTCTTTTGAGTAATCTGATATAGATTATATATGTACATTTATGAGAGCTTTATTTAATAATAGTAAGATAAATAAGTCCATGTCCTCTCACTCTAAATGTAATGTTCTTTTTCAAATGTATTAATGTCTTCTCTTGTTTTCTTCCTCTCTATTCTATCTCATGGATACAGAGTTTCCTTCATATCAACTAGTCACTTCACATTGCAATTTTGGTGGTATTATAAATAAAATTCATAATATTTTCACTATCTTTTCACAACTGTGAGTTGTTTAGGACCAAGGCTACCACTTGGTCCAGTGGATGCCCATACATATATTGTCATGAAAGGAAATGCAACCCAAAGATTGCCTTAAATATGGGCATTTTGGGTCATTTGCATGTGCTTTCTACTGTTAAAAAAAATCCCCATTTTCCTCACAGCAATCCATTGAAGTAGCTTTAGCAAGTTGTATTATCTTTGTTTAACAAAAGTAGAAACCGAAAGTTAGCTCATGGCTAGTAAAGGGCATAATGAGAATTAAACCCAGATAGAAAACTGACTCAAATTCAGTGCTCGAGGAACATAGTCATGGTTTCTATTTACTCAGTTTAGGATTGGGCATTAATAATATGAAACTGATGTCCTTAAGGATCAATGAGCTAACTTTAGTAAAGCATGATAAGCTTCTTAGCAGAGGTCTGGCCTGGACAATTGCAAAAGCTTCCTAATTAATCCTTTTGCCTAGTTGATTCTCTTTCAAATAAAGCTACATAGAAAGCTGCATAGAAAGCTTCCTAGTACACAGTACTAGTCATATCAATAGTCTATTACAATAAAGCAAAAGCAAAACCCATTTGAAGGCTCTCCAATAGAATCAAAGCTCTTTAGTCTCTCAAAGAGATCTTCCTAAAGTACAGATATGACCCTGTGTTACTTCATTTGCTTCCTATTATTTCCAGAAAATATAAAATACGCTGACTTTTTTTAGAAAGATTTTATTTAATTTGAATTTTACAAATTTCCCCTAATCTTGCTTCTCTCCCCACCCCCCCCTACAGAAGGCAGTCTGTTAGTCTTTACATCATTCCCATAGTATGCATTGATCTAAGTTGAATGTGATGAGAGAGAAATCATACACTTAAGGAAGAAGCATGAAGTATGAGATATAGCAGAATTACATAATAAGATGATAGTCTTGGGCCTTCGTTCAAACTCTACAATTCTTCCTCTGGATACAAATAACATTGTCCATCACAGATACCCCCAAATTGTGCCTGTTTCTTTCACTGTTGGAATAAGCAAGTCCATTATGGTTGACCACCTCCCCCATATTGTTGTTATATCAAATTAGAAATTCTAAAAATTAAATGAGGAATGAATGAAATTGAAAACAAGAAAACTACTGAACTAATCAATAAAACCAAGAGCTGGTTTTATGAAATAAAAAAACAATAAAATTGATAAACCTTGGGTCAATTTGATTTAAAAAAGAAGAAAACCAAATTGCTGGCATCATAAATGAAAAAAAAGGTAAACTCACTACTAATGAGGAAATTAAAGTAATAATTTGGGAATTATTTTGTCCAACTCTATGTCAATAAATTTGATAATTTAAGTGAAATGGATGAATATTTACAAAAATATAAGTTGCCCAGGTTAAATGAAGAGGAAATTAAATACCTAAATAACCCTATCTCTGTTTGACCTTTAAAGTTCTTTGTGACATTGTTATTTTCCACATTTATATATACACATGTATATGTTTATATGTAGGTATGTATGTGTCGATGTGTCTATGCATATGTTTGTATATATTTGTACATATGTGTATATATGCTTTTCCACAATTACCTATTAATACAACTTTTAGCATTTTTTAAAAGTTTTGAGTTCCAAATTCTATCTTTCCCTCCCTTCTTCCCTTCTCCCTGAGACAGTAAAAATCATATATATACATAAATATATGGATATATATATATATATAGGTTATACACATGCTATTATGCAAAATGTTTTCATATTAGTCACTTTGTATGAGAAGAGTCAAAAAAAGGAAAAGAATGAAAGAAGGGAAGTGAAAAAATTGTATCCTTCAGGCTATATTAAAAAAATATCACTTCTCCAGGTGGCTAGGTGGTAATAATTACCTAGTTGTGTGGCCTTGGGCAAGCCACTTAACCCCATTTGCCTTGCAAAAAACCTAAAAAAAAAATACCAGTTCTTTCTCTGGGGGTGGACAGTAGGCTTCATTATTGGTCCTTTGGGGTTGTTGTAGCTCACTATATTGCTGAGAATAATTAAGTCATTCGCAGCTCTTTATTGCAGAATATTGCTGATTCTATGTACAATGTTCTCCTGATTCTGCTCACTTCATGCTGCCTTGTTTCATTTAAGTAAGTTTACAAGTTTTTTTTCTAATATCATTCTGCTTGTCCAGTCTTTCACATACTGCACCACTCTATGGACATCTGGATCCTTATCTTTCTTTATTCAAGATACTCTATCTCTCATGTCTGGAACTCTCTCATTGTCTCTTTCTCCCAACTCCCTTCAAGTTTCTGCAAAATATATGCAAGAAGGCATTTCACATCCCCACAGTGCCAAGGTCTTCCCTCTGAGATTACCTCCAGTTTCTCTTGGATTTATCTTGTTTGTACTTAGGTGTTAACATTTTGCCTCCTTCATTAGACTGTGGATTCATTGAGAGAAGAGACCTTTTTTCCTTTCTTTGCAATCTCAACACTTTGCACATTGTGGAACATATTATATCCTTGAAAAATAGCATTAAAGTGTCTCCATGATTTGTATCCAAATTACCCATTCAGGCACCTGTTTACCCCAAACCCCAGCTAAACTTGACATTCACTATTCCCTGAATATATTTCATGGTGATCTTTTGGCTTTTATCAGACCATTTCCTTTATGTAACATGCACTTGCTCTATTTTGCTTCTGATCCTTCAGATTCAAAATCAAAATTTATATAGTGAATCAAAACTATGTGGCATGTCTTACTTCTTAAGGTCCTCAGTTCTTCATATCTCTTATTGTAGTTTTCACATCAGATCTTTAGCATAGTTTCAATTTGCTTCCTAACTAATAAGTCATTTTGTTAAAGGCATTGGAAAAATAAAGATGAAATCAGAAATAGTATGGAACCTCACAGAGCTTACAATCGCATAGTGATTCTTCTCACCACCATCCTTGTTCATAATCTTGGCAACATCCATGACCCTTTAGACCTTTACATTCCTCCTGTATATCCAAACCATTGCCAATTATTGTAATATTTTCCCTTCGCACATCTATCATTTATTTTTCCTTCTTCCCATTCATACAACTGTCATCCTTGTTCAGACCCTCATAATCCCCTTCCTATAACAAAATATTTCTTATTTTTCTCTCTTCCGCATTTGTTTTCCCATTCCCATCCATCCTGCATTGTTGCCAGAATAATGCTTCTAAATTATTATAGATCTGATCATGTCCCTATATGACTCAAATAATTCTAGTCACTGAATATTACTTCCAGTGTCAAATACCAAGTTTTCTCTTTAGCATTTAAAGGTCATCAAAGCTATATGTCACTGGTATTCTTACACTTTTCTCCCATGGTGACTAAATAATCTAGCTATACTAGTCTCCTTGGAATTCCTTGTACATAACACCTTTATTTCCTCTCTCTTTGTAATGGCTATTGTCTCCTCCCTAGAATGTTTGACTCTATCACTTGTACCTTTTACCTTCCCCAACAAGCTAAGTGCTGCAGAGAATAAGGTGTTGGGTTCAAATTCAGCCTCAAATATGAGATCTGTGAACTGGACACTTAACCTATGCTTCAGTTTTCTCAATTGTAAGATGAACATAATAACCATGCCTACCTCACAGGGTTGTGAGGACTAAACAAGAAAATGTTTTTAAAGCTCTATAGAGACATGTGTGTATTTGTGTTTCTGAGTGTGTGTTTATGACTTTTCCCTTCTTCTGGCTGCCATCAAAATTAAGCTCAAATTCTGTAACTATACAAAGTCTTTCCAGGATCCAATTCATAAGCAGTACCTTCCATCTGAGATTACTTTCATCTATTACATAATTATATATGTATATATATAAGTATATTATATTATATTATATATATATAACTATTTCCATGCAGTATCTCCCATTAGAGTGACTATATGTTGCCTTTGGCTAGTGCCTGATATATGGTAAGCACTTAATAAATGCTTATTCCTTATATGGTAATTTATTTTCATGCCCTATTTCCATGACCATTCTTTCATACTAGTAGAGAACAGAGAGAACTTCTTGGTCCATTTCTTTTCTTCAGCAGGGTACGGAACACTGTCTTTCTTGCACAAACTCAGGTTTTGATACTTATTTTATCAAGAATACAATTATAATTACTACAATCATTATTACAGTATTAGTACCCTTTAGGAATTGACTCAATCGTTCACCCTTTCATTGCCAATTGTTTGTAGAGTACCTCATTAGGTCCTAGGTTTAGATAAGATATGCATCATGAGATCTAAGATTTATAGTTTGACCCGGTGTCACAGGTCATTCATTCAACTGCCTCATTTTAAAGCAGAGAAAACAGATGCCTGCCAAATTCAGACAGCTAACAATGGGGAAAGGTTGGACTCAATCCCTGGCCCTCTGATGTTACATCTGTCCCTCTTACCATGACACCATGTTTTATTGTGAAGCTTCTCATAATGTGGTATCAACCACTGCTACCCAGAACACACCACGATATGCAATGGCTTCAGTAGAAAACTGCAAAACTAAAATATATATGAAGTCCAAAAATCAAAGTCATTGACAACAGTACAATTAGAGGAAAGGCGATGATGAAAGGTTTCAAGGGAGAAGTAGCATTTGAGTTATGCTTTAAAAGATAGGTAGAGAAGCAGTAGGAGATAGGAGTGGTAAAGAGACCCTTCTAAGTATGGGGTGCATGAGGAGAAGGCAAGAAAGAGTAAAATTGAGAGAAAGTTATATTTTTGAAGTCAGTAGGAATGTATTGACTTGACTCTGCCTATATTACTGGGGAGATTTCCATTTTAGGTAGACAGATTGCTTCTATAGCCTCACTTAATTAAAAAGAGAAGAAAATAACAGTAGTTGGAGACTTCTTTACTGTAAGGTTACAAATGTCAAAAAAACAATTTCCTCCTAATCTTGTGACTGGGGAGAAATTCCTCTAGTTCACCATATGCTATACAATAGACATAAATCAGACTCTTCCAGTCACTGTCCACTAAGATGCCACTCTCCTCTTCACTGTTTAAGGATGCTTGATTACAACCAGGGCCATTTATCTCTTCAGTGTTCCATGGGAACTGTTGCTAGGCCACAGAGCTCCATCACTTACAAGCTGTTTGACAGGTTTATAGATTCATGTCATCAAAATGAACCTTAAAAGGAATAAATGAGCAAAAATGCTTTTTTCGTTTCTATCATTCTCTTCTTGGAGACAATGAAACTACACTCCTTTTGAAATGTTATCAAGGAATAGGGACAATAGAGTTTTTCCCCAAAGTGAGGAGGACTGGGATTCTAGCCCGGGTTACCCCTGTGACCTTCCTTAAGCAATTTTAAAATACTGAACTTCATGTGTAAAATTGAAATAATATCTGTTCGGTTTAGTTCATTAGTTTATTGTAAGAAGCCAGGGAGAAAAGATTAAGATGTGTGAACATAATTTAAGAAGCACAGATCAAGTACTCTAAATTCCTTGAGGAGAGGGACAATGTCATTTAATTAATAAAAACAAAATTTGGTTTCCTGAAAAAAACAAATAAAATAGCAACTGGTTAATTTGATTTAAAATAGAGAGGAAAACCAAATCATTAGTATCAGAAATGAAAGAGGTGAATACACTATTAATAATTTTAAGTATTATTTTGCCTAATCATATAGCAATAAATTTAACATTTGAAGTGAAATGGAAGAATATTTACAAAAAAAATATAAATTGTCTTGATTATCAGAAGAGGAAATAGAATGTCTAAATAGGCCTGTTTACTACTTCTCTTGCAAAGTGTTTAGGTCAGTGTCTTACAAAATAATCAGATGATAACATACTTTATTATAATTTCAATCATAACAACTATTATTATTTATTATTCCAAGTATGGTTACCACTTAGGAATCGATTTAATCATTTCCCAGTTAAGTGTAGTGTTTTATGATAGGACCTGGGAGATAATAAGGATTTAGATAAGAGTTGGACCATATAATCTTAGATTTGAAGGAAGACAAAAGAAACAACCATTATTAACTGCAAAGCATGGGATAAGACACCTGCAATTCTTTCTGTGGTGGAGAGGCTGACGCTGGTTGAACTCTAGGGTCATCATCTTTAGTGGTAAGGACCATGATCACTAAACTTAGAACCTGATCAAAGTTAAACCAGAATGACTAAGCTAGGGACAAAATGGGGCAGAATAAAGATCTTATACTGGGGGGGGGGGGGATTGGATCTACCAGCAGCCAGGATGATTTTATATATATGTGTGTGTGTGTGTGTGTGTGTGTGTGTGTGTGTGTGTATCTGTGTATGTGTATGTAACTATAAAAATCTCATTTTGAGACCTACTTGATGTAGTTGCTTTAAAACAGGTTGGCCTCAAAATAAAGAAGACCTGAGTTCAAATTCAACTTCTGATGAAAACCACCTTTGTGACTCTGAGCAAGTCATCAAAACTAATTTCCCCAACATCTTCCTGATTCCAAGCCCAGTGCTGTATCTCTTCAGTCAACTAGCTGTCCCATGCCAATTAATTTTTGACCTTGATGATTCATGAAGGAGATAAATATATGAGAAAAGCATCATCCTTGTGCCCCCCCCTTCCAAATTGCTGAAATGGTTATAGAATACTACAGAGGGGGACAGTCAATAAAAAAAAATTATATTAAGACTGTTAAATATTAGAAGGTATTAGATATGAATACTGACTTTTTCTCTAACCTTGGGAAGTTAGTTCTCTTATTGGGATCTCAGTATTTCCATGTGTAAAATGTGAGCACTAGGGGAGATATGTGGCCTAGTGGATAGAGCACTAAGTCTGAAGTCAGGGAAGACTCAGCTTCTTCATTTTTCAATCTGGTCTCAGACACTTACTAAGCTGTGTGACTAGGGAAGCCACTTTATCCTCTTCCTCAGTTTCCTCATCTATAAAATGAACTGGAGAAGAAAATGTCAAACCATTCTAATAGCTTTACCAAGAAAAGCTTAAATGGGGTCTTGGAGAGTTAGACGCAAAAACAACAAAAAGTGACAATAAGATTAGTTGACCTTTCAGTTTTTAATCTAGAATTTTATATACTCTCAGTATTCAGTATATGACATTTTCCCAAAAGTCAAGTGATTTTGCAAAGCACATGCCACTATACTCTATAAACTGCAATAGCTATCTATTGACTCTAGGGTCAAATATAAAAATCTTCCAAACTACCTTTCCTGTCTTACTTTTAAATGTTATTAACCTCCATGCTCTCTATCATCTTGCCACTGTACTCATTGTTCCTTACACATTGCAATCCTGTCTTTGTGTCTTTTACTCTTTATATACCCCATGCCTAGAATGAACACCACCTCTTCATCACCACTATATGCCCTGGCTTGACCCTTCTAGCTTCTAAATCTATGATCACACAGTATGAACTTATGCTCTTCTAAGCAGAAATAATGAATACTCAAATTTGTGAAATCATTGATCTGCACACTCCCTCCAGTGGCACAGACTGACATTTATCCATGTCTGCTTTATCTTGTGCCCCTGTTATCCATAAATTCCCAAATGGTGAGCACAGAGGGCCCAACTAATGACCAACAGATTTTCCTTCATCAGGAGGATAATCATCCAGCACTTGAGCTACGATGGCTATCTCTTATTTTTTTTATTGCATTACTAGCTCTAATTCTTTTTCAATTAGCTCTTTGTCTAATGACATCCTTTAATCCAATTCTTATCATTTCTAATTTGTTCAATCTATATCATAGCCTACTCATACCTACCATGTACCTCTTCACTGCCCCTCTGATTGACACTCAGTTTTAATTCTTCGGAAACCATGGTGTGCTGGGAATCAAAGTAATACAAGAAAGGCTTTCTCATGTATTTTTCTATGAATATTGTGGGCACTCAAAAATGACTAAAGACAAATTAACCTACAAATTAAAATTATTCAACAAATGAAAGAATTATTTATCATTTTCCTTTCAATCTAACTACACTCAACATCTTTCAGTTTTAAGAAGTATTTAAAAATCTTTTCCCCATTAGTAATTAAGTAGTAATTAGCTGTACTGTCATTTTCCTCCACAGTGGCTTTGTTGATAATGAAAATTATAGAATTCATTTGTTGCAACTCAATCCAATTTAGTCCTCTTAAGGGGAGTTATTATAAAGATAGGTTACTTATAAGATTTCCAAGTTATCTAATAATATTATGGACACAACCTACACTTTGGATGAAGAGACGTGAGGGAAGAATTAAGTGCTAAATGAACAGTGTCAAAATGCCAGGCTCAACCCTCCCATCCATCCCCCCTTTTTTTGGTAGATAGGATTGTGGATAGGTGTCAGGGCTTCTATCCTTCATCTAGTTTAATGGATCATTCAGAGCCAGAGAGTTTAAATAAATTTCAATTATTAAAAATTATATTCAAATATTCTCAAACAAAAGCAATTTTCAAGAAAGTTGAAATGTAGCCCAGAAGATGAACATAAAATAAAAGTCACTGCTAAGAATGTAACCTTCAGGAAGGTGTGTCAGAAGGTCCCTGATAAAAAAGAAAATTGCAAAAAATTTTCCTCTTTTTAATATTCTTCTTGTCTGAAGGCTCATAGTTGGTTCCCAGATAAATTCACTTGGGAGCAACTTTAATCCTAACTTCCCAGCTGTTCATCAAAATTACCTTACTTATAATATTCTCAGCTTGTACTACAGGAGCGTGTGCAATTAGTTTGTTTCTCCTCAATTCCAATAAAATTTGGCTCAAAATTCTGGGTGAATTGAGAGAGTAGAGAGAATTATAAAGGAAGATAATCTGATTTTGGGACAAGTAAACCACAACTAAGTGCAGGGTCATGTAACCATACAAGAGGGTTAGCAGAGCCTATGAGGTAATCTGCAGCTAGTGTATTAGCAGGGTCTTGGGAAAATACTATGTGCTTGATCCATCTCAGTTGAGGGCAGGAACCAATAATCTTCCTTCCTCATCAGCAAGCAAGCTGTTTATTTTTGTTCAGTTGGCCAAATTTACAAGCTTTTTGTTTTTATTACTTTCATTTTAGGTTTGATTTCACTTGCATAAATCCCTGCTGTCCAAAAATATAATTCTGAATCTATATCTTATTTGATGTTTGCAAACAGAGAGAAGATAGAAGAAATACTTTTTTTTTTATTTTGGAGAAAAGAAATATTGACTTCAAACAGAAAATGGGGGCTTGAAGTTAATTTAGAACTATCAGACATAGGTGGTGATGATGGTACTGAATAAGAATAGTAAGGAATTTGCAATCTAGGTATTCCTAGGAATAAAACATTAGAAGATAAGAACAGCAGGCTAAAAAGGGAACTAAGAGTGAGCATTGCGACTTTCCATTGTTCTTGTGTTTATCATGTTTATCATTTATACCAAGGCTTTAAAAGAAAGCATTGCTCCCACTTTCCAAGAAAAAGGAGATATTTACTTAGAAGGAGGAAAAAGCAGCCTTGAAAGAGAGTGAACCCATACAAGAGATAGAATAGCAAGCATGCTCAGAACCATTCATTTCTTCATTGGAATAATGAATTGTCATATTATACAGCTCTAGAGTACCATTTGTAGCATAGATTGTCAATTTGGCTGATAAATGTAATAAATTATAAACCTTGGTCAGAATATTTAACACTAAAAAGGAACTCTTGAAAATAGGTAATTTTCTTTAATCAAAGTTATTGCCCCCAGGAAGAGAAGGTAACTTTTCTTTGTTATCAAAGCTTCACTCCTCTTTCCACCTGAACCAGGATCAAAGCACTAAATTTTCAAGAAGGTTATCAATAAACAGAAAAGTCACCATTCACAAAAAAAAATTATTGCAATATAGCTTTGTGACATCAAAGAATAGAAAATAAAGGAGATTCACATTGGCTGAGGAATGGCTGTCAGTTTTGATACATGAATATAATGAAATATCATTAGGCTATAAGACAAGCATGAAAAGATCTCCATGAAGTGGTACAGAGTGAAGTAAGGCCACAAGAAAACAATATACACATTAAATAAAAGCAATGCAAACCAAAAATAAACACTGTAAAAAGTCAATGTTTCAAAATTATAAAGAACAAGCATGGCATAAAGAAGCACTAAGAGAAGAAATTCCAATACCAACGCTTTGCAGAGGCAAAACATTCACAAATATTGGATATTGCATTCCATATATTGTTCAGTCATGCTAATGTCCCTTCTTTTGACTTTATTTTTTAAAAATACTGTTTATTATACGGTGTATATATTCCAAGGAGGGAGAGAAGGAGAAATCTTAGGGGAAATTCTAATTATGTAAAAAGAAGTTATCAATAAAAATAATTTTAAAAGATTTAACAGTATTTTTTAAAAATGTAATGTTCATCAGTATATATAGACACACATGTATGCATATCTAGATGCATATAAATATGTATCTATGGGTATAGGTACATATCGTGAATATGTATAAATATATAGGCAAATAATTTCTGCCTATCAGCAAACTTGTCAAAACTCATCACCTGCAACCTAGCAGAACAGGAAAATTTCCCAAATTTCACTCATTTATGATTTGTGCTCTTGGAACTTCACTTTCCTCATCTATAATTGGGTATCTTAGACTAACGTATCTCTAGGGTTCCTTATATTACTGAACCCTTTAGTATTAAATTCAAAACACTTTCATCTTTAATCTATTACTCTCACTTCTACTACATTCTCTTCCCATATGTGACCACCCATATCTGCTCTAAGGTTTCCTCAGTACTTTCATATGACTGTGTCCTGTAGATATTCTGCTTCCAACTAAGATATACACTCCAGGAATATTGTAAGTTAAAAAACTAGATTAGATAGTTTATTCAAAATTATGTATTAGCCCTTTACAAATGGAAAAACTCATGGTGACAAAAAAATGAAAGCTTTTAAGTTCTGAATCAACAATCAACACAATTTACTTATTAGAGTAACTTGAATTCATTTCAAATGAAATTTATTTAAGTGATGAAATTCAGTATCACCTTTCTTTCCTAAGAAAATATTTCATTTAAACAAATTTCTATGAGTGTTTTTCATTAATGTAAGCAAAGAAGAGAAAATCTTTAAAGTTTCCTTTGAAAAAATATATAGCAAAACCATGTAATTTTTTTTAAGGCTTATACTCTACACAAGTAAAATGGAGCATACTATTTTCTTAGGTCCCTTTTTGAAAGCACCTCATGTACACTGTTAAGGCGCAAAGAAACTACTTTGGTTGCATTTGTATATATGCAAAATGACCTAGTCTTAACTATTTTCAGAATGATACTTCTGGTCAGAGGCATGGCTGACAAATTTAGCACCTCAAGGCAATCAGTGAATTTAAAAAAAAGTCCTAAAATCAACTTTTCCAGTTAAGGGGGAAGGGTGATATAGGAAACACCAAACATTAGCCTTAGGGTACAAATGAGACACTTGGAATGCAGCACCTGAGAAAAGTTCGCTCTTTTTGGTAGTTTCCTATTTTAAATAATTATTCTTGCTAAGTCTAAGCTTAGTTGTTATTTCAGGATGACTGTTTTCTGTCTTCTAAATTTCAGCACCCTGGATAGGCCCTAGTTTTCCAGACTTAGTTTTCTTTGTTGCAATTCCTAGTCCTTCCTCCCTTTCTTTCTGTCTCTTCCTTAGTACCCATCCTTATCAGTCATATCTCTTCTTCTCCGCTCCCCTTTTTAGAATAGCATTCTTTTTTGTCATTCTTTTTTGTCTTGGGGAATATTTATTGTACCAATTATGTGTGTGTGTGTGTGTGTGTGTGTGTGTGTGTGTGTGTGTGCAAACTAAAATGCATAGAGGACTTATCAAATGTGAACAGAAATGCTTTGATCTAGGAATAACATGACAGAAATAAAATAATTCATAATAAAATAGGGGCAGCGAAGTGGAACAATGAATAGAGTTCTGACCCCGAGTTCCAATTTGTCCTCAGACACTTACTAATTACCTAACTGTGTGACCTTAGGCCAGCCACTTAATGCCATTGCCTTAAATAAAATTTTCAAAAAACAAATAAATAAAATAAAATAAAGTTCTAAATGAATTTTAAGTCTAAGGAACATTTTTCTATCTTCTTCATAAGAGACTTTCAAAATTGGATCATGTAAATTTCTTTAACATTTTGATAGTCATTTCACTAAAATTGATTTCATTTGTAGTCATAAATATTTTATTTTAGATTTTAAAAACATTATTAGAGGAAAGGGAAATAGGTTTCACCAAATTATCAAAGGTATCCATGACACAAAAATTAAGATCTAATATGCTAGATTGTCCCTTTTTCCAAGACCCACAACTGTGGGTCAGACCCTGACAGGAGAATGGCAATAACATATATTATGGCTGCAAACTGAAATCTGCTTTAGGTTTGCTTTTGCTATGCAGAGGGGAAGCATTTTTATCAGGAGTTTTTCTCTACACATGTGTGCATTCAAGAAATAATTATGGAATAGCTTGACCTCATAATATGGTATGGGAAACATTGAAAGGAAAAGACGATATATATATATATATATATATATATATATATATATATATATATATATATATATATATATGAAGAGCAGATAACCAATTTTTGGTTTGGTTAGTGAATAGAGAATAAGGAGGCAACTGAAATAGAATCATTTATCTAGGAAAGATGCTAAAAGGGGCAAAGGAAGATCATTAAAACTAATACATAAGATTATTATTTTTCAATAATAGATGCAATAGATTACAATGCCAATATTCAAAGAGTTAATTGGTAGATTTTGACCATTCATAAAAACTGATACTTTCCATTTGATTATAGCTTGATTTCATAATAATCTTCAGAATTTCTGCCAATTATTTCCCTGAAAACATTACTTTTCTGTGTTAGGAAAGATTATCTGGAAGTAAAAATTAACCAAATATATTGTTCTTATTTTAATTTAGCCAAAGGCTAGAAGTTGACAACCAAAACCAGGGAACTGATCATTCTTAAGATATTAACATTATTTGATTAAGAAAATCTTTATTTGAATTTACTACTGTAATGTACAGTATGATAACAACCAGTTTCCCAATTTGAATAAAGAATGCAAGAAACCATTCACATTTACTGTAGCTAATAAATTTATGTTGTATTTGGACATTGACTTTAAGGCAGACGAATCATTAATTGACAATAGATGTATATTGGTCTTGACATGGCAATATCTCCAGTCTGAATTTTGAATAGCCTGTGACAAAAAATGCCCTCAAGGAGTCATAAGCTAAAGGTCCTCATTATTGGTAACCAGTCCTTGATTTAATTGGTTTATTTTGGTGTGAAGAGAAAGCCTAGAATCCTGGAAAACCATACAGTGAGTGAGGTCAAACAAAGGCATGTGAAAGCCACTGATACAATTAGGGTTCCAGGGACAAGAAAACATATCTTTAGAAACTATAAATAATCATAGAATCTACAATTGTAAAGAACCTTGGGGATCACTTCATTCAGCTCCTTCATTTTATAGTTGACTGGAAGGAATTGCCAGATTTCAATCAGGGTAAAATGATTTCTCATTGGTCCCTTCTCATCTCTGAAAGAACTAGGAAAAAAGGCTACTATATTTAAAAAAAAAAGATGTCAGAGTATTAACTCAAATAAAGTAAAGATTTGGGATGGAGAAAATAGCAACAAAAGGATATTGGAACACCAAATATTGCTATTAAAGTTTGTGAAATACATATCTATATTCATATATATATATGTGCATATGTGTATGAATGCGTGCAGGAAAAACATTATTTAGACATAAGATTGTGACTTTAGAAAAATATTGGGAAGAAAAAAGCAAAACTTGTCAAACATATCACATTTTTTGGCTGTGTATATTGGATGTTTTATTCTCTTCCAAGTTTTACATACTCAGGTCGGTTGTGCTTGGGTAGATGCCCTCAAATATACAGAACTGAATCAAGTGGATCTCTAGAGAGAAGTCAGAGTTTGCCTATGATGTAGAAGATAACAAACAGAACAAATTGGGACCAGGAATTTATCCAAGTATATATGGAGGTGGCAGTAGGTCTGGAATTGGGAAAAAAATGTAGGAAAAGGTTCTGATTCCCTGCTCCAGAAGGACTTTTTAAAATGTCTAGTACAATGAGGATTAAATATTTGTCTTTTTTTAATTTATTTTATTTATTTTCATCCAGTTGTACATGCATATTTCCAAGTTACAAAATTGCCCTCCACCCTCCCTTCCCGCTCCACTCCCCTTAGCAGGGAACAGTCAAAATAGCATTTTACATACATATTTTGTAAAACATGTTTACAAATGAGTAATTTTGGGCACGAGGCATTAGGATTAAGAGAAAGATACATAAGAGATAATTTTTATGAAATATTCATCAGATTCAGAAGGATTGGTTTTTTTCTATATGTTTTGTTTTGTTTTCCTCTGGTTGGGGATAATATAGTCCATAAACAGTCAATACAGTTGTTCTAGCTCTCCAGACTGCCAAGAGGGGCTGCTTCCAACAAGGATGTTCATCTCATATTGTTGCTGATATGTGCATTGTTTTCTTGGTTCTACTCTCTTTGCTCAGCATCAGATCCCATATGTCATTCCATGCTTTTCTAGAGTCACTTTATGGTTTCTTATATCACAAGAGCAATCCATAGTATTCATGTACCAGAACTTATTTAGCTGTTCTCCAATCTATGGGCATATCCTGACTTTGCCACCACAAAAAGAGCTCCTATGAATATTTTGGAACATGTAGGATTTTTGCCATTTTCTTATAATTTCTTCTGGAGATAGACCCAGAATTGGTCTTTGGACATAGTTCCATATTGCTCTCCAGAAAGGTTAGACCCAAACATACTTCATAGAAATTATCTCTTATGTATCTTTCTCTTAATCCTAATGCCTCGTGCCAAAAATTACTCATTTGTAAACATGTTTTACAAAAAATGTATGTAAAATGTTAATTTGACTGTTCCCTGCTAAGGGGAGGGGAGCGGGAAGGGAGGGTGGAGGGAAATTTTGTAACTTGGAAATATGCATGTACATCTGGATGAAAATAAAATAAATTTTAAAAAATGACAAATATTTAGTCCACATTGTACTAGACATTTTAAAAAGTCCTTCTCTAGCAGGGAATCAGAACCTTTTCCTTCATTTTTTTGAATCATGGATACCTTTCAGAATCTGGTGAAGTCTATGAACTCCTTCACAGAATAAGGTTTTGGTGCCGACATCCATAACTTAAATGCTAAATTTCAGTTAGAAGTTAGTAAAAATAAAGATGTATGTTTTCATCCAAATATATGGCACTTTGACTTATATCCATGCATCATCCTGCACCTCTATTTCTTCTCTTCCGCTCGGTGGGAAGCATAATTCATTATTAGACTTTTGAAGCCATGATTGGTTATTCCATTGATCCTATGTCTTTCAAAGTTGTAGGTTATTTTTTACTTTTTTTTACTATGTTATCATTATATATTGTTCTATTGATTCTGTTCACTATTAATAGTTCATAAAAAAGTATTCCCTAGCTTCTCTGAATTTATCCCTTTCATCAATTTTTATGGTACCCTATCATTCTCTAATCATGTCATGTTTTCAGACATTCCTGAATTATTGGATGCCTCCTTTATTATCAGTTATTTCTTTCTTTTATCTCTTTTGGGAAAAAGCCTAGTATGGCAGTGCTAGGTTGAGGGTTAATTCATAGTATAGTGATGTTGGGGGCTAGAGTTCAAACCATAAAATAGTCATAGACTAGATAAACATTGCATTAAATGTGCTTGTCCTTTCACATCAACTCTCAACAATTATCTTTGCCAATTTAATGACTGGGAGGTTAAATTTTAGAATTAGCTAATAATTATTTGTGGAAAATTAGAATTGCTAAATATTAGTGATTAGAGCATTAGTATAGCTGACCTTTGTTTTTTAAACTTCTATCCTTCCTTCTTCCCTATCCTGATGCTCTCTGTTTCGGTATTTCTGTGCACATCTCTCTCTTTTTGTATCTGTGTCTGTTTCCTATCTATCTGTCTCTGTCTGTGCCTGTTTCTGTTGTATGTGTCTGTCTTTGTCTCTCCATATATATATATGTGTGTGTGTGTGTGTGTGTGTGTGTGTGTGTGTGTGTGTGTGTATGCATATATATATATATATATAATTTCCTTTGTAGAATTGATTTGATATCATGTTTGACTAATTTCAAAGCATCTTCAATGATCTCAAGATCCTCATTAGAGCAGAAGATCATCTTTAGAACAGGAGTAGTCTCTTTGTATGCTACAGTTCATGCTTTTTACAACGTCACAACTTCAGTAGAATCATTAAGGCAGTAACTGAAATAGAAAGATGGAACTAGGAAGCAACATGCTACTAAAAATGATCCTCGGATCAATAGTAGTGTAAAAAATGATAAAGATAATAATGACCATAAAATTAGTTGAACTCATTATATGGAAAGACCACAGAACAGCATGGGATAGTCTGAATGCTACTCCAATAAAAATAAATTTTTATATTTTTTTATATTTTTTTTGCAAAGGAAGGCAAATATAATGAAATAAAGATGTCATTTTTTCCATTCCAAGTTCATAGACTACCTGAAATGTAATCAAGGACCCTTTGGAGGTTCCAAGGATTAGAATTCCAGATTGATTACATTGATAAATTAACTAAGAGTCATAAGATAGCCTTCATCTATCCAACCAATTCAAAGCAATTATAAATGACAAATAACATTCAAGAAACTGTTTTTTGAAAAATAAATTTTTAAAAGAATAAAATATAGCCCCATATGATCCTGGGATGGATTTTTTGTAAACAATTTAAAGAAAGATACAGATAAAAACAATATGGGAAATTGTCCATGTTGGTTTTGATCTCTAGCATTATAACCACATGAATGAGATCATTGATGCTATGGTTATTACATCATTCATGGTTTTAACAACAAAGTTGTTCTTGCAATAGTCCTAGAGGATTTTTATGTTTTCAACTGGTTTTTCAAATTTTCACAAGGCTTAGCAAGGAACAGACTAAAAACATAGAAATGGACATAAATGGTGGCAACAGTAAATTATGATTGGCAGTAAATTACAGAAATGCACTTAGAGGGAGAAGCAAGGAATGCTATCTTTAAATCTACATTTATGGAATGCCACACTTATAAGGATTAAAGTTTAATTTATTAAAGCTTTGGTTGTGACAGCCAAAGCATTCTTCTAGTGTTCTGTGTTCTTAAGTGAAATGTGATTTCAGTTAAAAGCATTACACTAAGTAAAATCTGCCCAATGTCGCATAGAACTGTTAAGGGACAGCTGACATAGATATTTTTTTCAGACAATAGCTAACGAATAAAAAGTATGTTTGTTAACAAAAAGCATATAAGCATGCTGCATATTTTGCTGAAATGAATAACATTAGTATCTTTTAATATTATTATATTCTTGATTCTAGTTCCAACATTAGGATTTTGTTCAGATAAATATACAATGACAGTACAATAGACAGGAGGGGAGAAGGAACCATTTTGTCATACTTCATACATGTAAGGCATACATATATTCATGCTTATATATGCACACATGCATATTCAATAGATATAAGCATGTTTTCAAATCTGACCTTAGATACTTAATACTTAGGTTTCCTGGGGAAGTCGCTTAACACTTCCCTACCTCAATTTCCTCATCTGTTAAAGGGGAACAACAATAGCCTATATCTCTTAGGCTTGTGTAAAGGTAAAATGAGATATTTGTGAAAAGTCTTTAAGAGTTATTAGCTATCACTAATATTGTCATTTTAACATTTTAGAGAAATTCCCAGGAAGAAAAGTCCCTTTTACAATAGAAGGTAGCATCTTGTATACACCTTACTGTCATACAATTGCCTAAACTTCTGCCAAATGTTGCACAGATGGTATATATGTAGATTTTTCTAGTGGAACTGTCTTGGGAAAAAATTCCTTTACAATTTAAATCATTTTTGAAGAACTTCCTTTCAAAACGTACATTTTTTTTCTCCTCACTTTCTGATTTTCTTAAATATGTAATCCTTAGTGTTACTATTTTTTTTCTTTCTGAGCTTTCTCCTTTTGATTATGTAAACTAACAAGTAAGTCTGCTAACCCTGATCTTACTTCCAACAGTTTCCCTCACTGTTCCTTCTAAGATCTTGTGGACTATCAAATAATCAAGCCTGTTAAGAATATGCTAAATTAAGAGAACAAATAGATCTGCCCTGTGAAGAAAGGCCATATGTCTTGAATGGCAATGATTTATATCAGCCATGTGTGGGGTCTGAAGGTCGCTGACAATTTCACATCTTCGGATGTGTCTGAAGACTGACATCCAAAGATGAGAACATTGATATATTAGAGTCTAAATTCCTGCATCTGGGAATCTGTGCACAATCTATAGAAGGATATACCCCATATTAATGGAGAAAGCCAAGCCAAATATAATTGAAGAAAAATGGACAAGTAGGAATTCAGAGACTTAAACAGGAAAGCGATTTCCTCATTTTTTTTTTGCTCTCCATTGGCTAATAAGGAGGGTAAATTCTATTCACAGATGTGGGGCTTGGTGATATACCATTCTATGTCCCAAATAAGGAAAGAAGAATCTTAGTATTTTGTATAGATAGATATGTAAGAGAAAATGCATTTTGTGTGAGCATGGCGGTGAACATATGTAATAAAAAAGAATCCACAACGATTAAGTAACAAGTCTCATTCTTTTTGGTTACCATTTGTACCTTGACCAACATCTTTTTGGCTTCATGTCCACACTGCTGTACCATTCTCCTTTGCTAATAACTGGACAATCTTACTGAAGAGATTTTCCAACAGAAAAGTTATAATAGAGATAATTGCATTCCTTTTCAACTCATTTGAGAAAATCAATCTGCACATTTATAGTCTCAGACTACATGAATCCATAGGCCACTGAAAAGTCTACACTCAATGAGAATGCTTCATTTGGTGATTTAGGTTATTTATATTACTATTCTAAGCTCAAATTAAACTGACCGAAGGAAGCATCAATTTAAGTGAGTTAAGAGATTCTTTAATCTGGTTAATTCAACTAACAGATTTGAGACCAAACAGACAGTTAAAGAATTAGACATTCTTAAGTCAATGAAAAGATATTTCATAAATAGATTTTTTCCATCTGGCCTATGATTTTAATGTATACACATTTAAAATAACTATTACCAACTAAACTACTATTAGCTCATGGTCAAATGCAAAAATGTATTACAAAAGAAGAAAATATAGTTGCAGGACATATTCTCTAAAATATTAAACTTTAACTTTAATTGAAATCCTTTTAGCAATGTCCCAATATTTTTAATAGGACTTTAAGTAAATAATTTTTAGAATTCTAAGATACTTTACTTGATTTTATTCACACACTTGGAAAAGTCCTGACCTTGTGTTTATTAAAGAAATTTTTTTATTTATTCAATACATAAATCATTTTTCCCTATCACAATCTTGAATTCACCTGAAATAGTAGATGTATATGTTTAAGCAAAATCATTATTATAAATTGTTTCTCATGGGGCAAACATGTTTGAAAGAGATGATGGTTCTAAGGAGAAAATTTACCATGAGTTCATGTGTGCCAAGGAAAAGAATATTTGTTTCTCAGAGACTATAGTTTGTGCCACTATAGTACAGATGATGGTACATGAGCGACAACGTCTGAGAGGAACCAGGGGTGGAAACAGAAGATGGAGGGATAATAAAAGGAAGCTTCTCAGAGAAAGGAAGCTGGAAGATAGGCTTATATAGATCTCGGCCTAGGATGGTAAGGAATGAAGGTTTGGGTATGAGTAGGCTAAAGGACTTCAACATATAGAAATGACCAGTTCTTCCTAAGTTGGCATATATAGACAAACAATGCACTGTTGGGTTCTAGTACTGGCAAAACAATAAAACTGCAACATTTTCATCAGGTCCAGGCTATTACTCTTAATGAACTTAAGGAAATCCTAAAAAAGGAAGTTTGTAAGAGTATGCTCCATAAGGTTTTCGACAGAAGCTGGACATATTTAGGGAAGATCTTTTTATTTCGAACATCAGGAAATAAACTGGTAAGAAGACCACGGCCTTCTGAGCTCACACCTTTATCACATTATCTACCAAAAGCATGAGCCGGAATATCAGTCTATGACTGTCATGGAAATATTGACAATAGCAAGAGATACATACAAGTCCTGGAGTCAGTGAAATCCTAGATCAAATAAAGGAAATAATCTCTTGATTAGAGTAAAGACTAAATGAAGGATCTTTTGAATATGGATATGTAAATTTATTTTTTTCATTCACAAGCTAAGACCAGGATAACAAGGGGAACTTAGTCATCTAGATCAAAGGGAAGAAACTATCGAGACTAAGTAAAGCCCAAAAAGTACTTTCTTAGGCGGCCTGTGGGAGAAGTGATGTGTGTAGATAATATAGATAGGAATATGGATAGGGAAGAGAACACATCACTATCTAAGCCTGGGATTCTAGAGACTAGAAAGGGATTTAAGAAAGCAAATTCTGAAAATATTCAATTGCCTAACCTAATTGTACTAGAAACTATCACCTTATGTAAAAACCAGCATCTCCAGCTAGCATGCATAGGAGAAGAGAATAGTGTTGAATAGGGAAAAAGATCTGAGGTAAGAGGTGATAGATGAAAATATCCACGAGCATGTTGCCAGACACAGTAGAGTGAGTAGAATATTTATTCCTCTTTGATTCAAGAAGACCAGAGTTGGCATCCTGCCTCAGGCCCAAACTAGCTATATGTCACCTGAAAAACCACTTAAACTTATCAACTTCAATGACCTCAAGTGTAAAATGGTAAAGATGGCAGTATCTAACGTAAAAATATTGTGAGGATCAAATGCAGTAATGTGTGGGAAACACTTTGCCAATCTTAAAGTAATACATGAATAACACAACTAGCATAAAGACCTATTTTATAATTTGTTCATACAAGTCAAGTGTTGAAGTTTCTCTAAACTTATGGATGCCCCTTTCATTATTTTAACTCACTGATGGACATTGCCAGTTATATTTGGTTATTGGGCTCAGATGGCTCTAGAGAGGAAAATGAGGTTGATGACTTAGCACAAAACCCCCTCACTCAAATCCAATTCATGTGCTTGTCATAACTTATGCCATGGTCTTCTTCAAGAATGAAGGACAAATATCATTATCAATCATTTTAGCTTATTTTCTTAAGTTTTTTGGACAGCTGGGCAGTACAATTCTCAGAATACTAGAGTAATGAAAACTCATCTTTATAAGTTTAAATCTATCCTCAAATCCAGAGCAAGTCACTTAATTCTGTTGGCCTCATTTCCTCTTTTGTAAAATGAGCTGGCAAGGGAAATGGCAGCCACTCTCGTATCTTTGCCAATAAAACCCCAAAAGAGGTTGTGAAAAGTTGGACACCACTGAAAATATATTTCCTAGATTATTTTTAGTTGTACTCTAATTTGAAAAATAAAAAATAAAAACAAAAAAGAAGTATTGAGAGGATACTATTTTTTCCCAACGAAGGAGAAAGAGAAATGTTCTTTGCTTCCCTTATTAGTTTTTGTCTACAGAAATACAGTGAGAAAGACTGATTAAATTAGCAGTGAGAAAAAGCAACCTATAAAGCATTTAATCAACCAATCCCATCTCCCAAGTCCAAGGGAATTTACTGATAATTAAATAATTTTAAGTTCGTTGTTCAGTCATTTCAGTCATGCTCTACTCTTTGAGACATCAAAAAGGGTTTTTTTTTGGTAAGTATATTTGTGGTCATTATTGCTCAATTATTTCATTTCTAGCTCACTCTTGGTGATCCCCTTCTGTAGTTTCTTTGGAACAAGTACTGGGGTAGTTTGCCATTTCCTTTCCCAGTTCATTACAGATAAGAAAACTGAAGTAAACATGATTAAGTGACTTGCCTGGGCTCACCTAACTCCTAAGTATCTGTGGCTGAATTTGAACTCAAAAATGAGTCTTCCTGAATCCAAACCTAGCACGTTATTCACTGAGCCACCTAGGTACCCTAATTTTAGATTGTATGCTATTTATTTCCCTTAAAATGTATAATTTTATTCATTGGAACAAAAAGAACTTTAAACACAGAAATCCACACATCAAAATGGCTATATACAGTATTTCCTACCTTTATTTTATTTTGATTATAAAGTCATTTCAATTGAGTAGAAAAGCTGGGTAAGGTATATTTTATAGGTATGCAAGACCTGGTTTCGTGTCCTAACCTTGTTAACTTGATAGATGTGTGACTTAAGTCTTCCCCACCCTCACACTTTTAGAGACCCAGGGTCACTTAGATAGTCAGTTTCTTAAACAAAGCTGTCTTTCAACCTATTATAGCCAAAGAAAACTCTCTAAGATCACAAATTAAAGAAGAGTTTTATAAAGATATGAAACAGTGGCAGTTTTCATACTAAGTATCTCATTATTTACCAAACCTCAGGCGAGATGCTTCATTTGCCTCCATACATCATCCAAAACTTGGGGAAACAGCATTTTAGTGATAAGCATGAGGCTTCAATTTGCTAGGGAACTCTCTAGAAAGACTCCCCCTTTACTAATAGAGATCCACATTTTTTTTTTTTACTTTTCCCGATCTTATATTGCTGGAGTCCTAAAGGACTTATTCATGGTGATCAGAAAGAGAATACATGCCAAAAGTAGGACATGAACCTTCCTGACTCCAAGACCAGCTCTTTATTCACTAAACCAAATAGAATATACACATAATAAATGCTTTTAAGGACTTCATTTTTTCTACTTTCTTCCCATTAGTAATGTGAAATAAAGAAAAAATTATGTTTATAACTTCCAAGATCAATAAAAACAATCTTAATGGATTATATCAAAATAGATAAATGAAAAACAGAAGGAATGAGAACAAAGAACAAGAGCACATTTCAGATAGTGGTTATGACCCAGCAGGGAGACAATTAAGAGCCCCAATTTAGATGTAGGTCACTTTTTCTTTTGATTTCCCTTGGTTAAAGGAAGTCTACAAATACAATCTTCTCTTCTTGGTTCACTTTCTACCCTCTGGGTTCCACCAATATCCGTCATGCTGCTGCTAAATATATTTTGGTTCCAAGAACTCTGACATTAACACCATTTCCTGGTGATGTTGCCCAGATTTTTTTTCTTGCTGGACTTGGACCAAATCTACTTTGGGATGTCCTTTAAAATTTCAACTCAGACAACATCATGTTACTCTCCATGACACCAATGACACGTCGCCTACCTTTAAGGTTCTGACTTGTTTTCCAGCATCTCTGCTAGAAGCAATATTGTTTATTGCTGTTTACCAAGAGAAGCACAAATCTCTTTTAAAAAGAGGTTAAAAAAAGCCAAATCACATGCTGGATACTTGGCAGGTAAAACAAACAATTATTTTCTGAATTTGTTAGTATTCACTCCTAAAATTCACCAGTTTCATAAACTGGTGATTTTCATTTTGTCTATGCATTCAACACTTTAAGTCTGACAAAGAGAAGTAACAATTAAGATGTGAATAGTTATGTTCCAAATACATTTATCAAAAGAATGAAAATATCACAGTAGGGGCTGGTATTTGAAGCTAGACAACATTTTTAAAGTTATTGGAATTCCACTGTAAGAAGAAATAACTGCAAGTAATCACTAGAAAATAAAATATCCATTAAAACATTAATAGTAAAATGACCATGGAGGTGTACTTGTGGATTTACTTGAATATTATTTAAAGTTATAAAAGTGAATTTTGATCATGAGGAATTTCAAATGAACAACATCCTGACTACTTGCTATCTTTTTGGCTTTGGGTAAACCATTCAGTCTCTCTCTGGACTTCGGTTTCTTCATTTTTAAAATGAGGTAAAGGGATTAAGTGACCACTATGGGTTCCTTCTAGTTCTAGATCTATGACCCCCATACCTAGAAACTACTGCAACATTGTCTTGCTATAGAAAGAAGATGAATATTACACTAGCCATTTTATTGTAAAGCATATTTTATTAGCCAAAGAAGAATTCAGAAAATAACATGAAAAAGGGGCAGGTGGAAGGAATAAGAAGCGTGTGTGTGTGTGTGTGTGTGTGTGTGTGTGTGTGTGTGTGTGCAAGAGAAAGAAAAAGAGAGAGAGAGACATCGAAGCCAGAGACCATACCAAGTATTTTACTAACACTATCTCATTTGATTCTCATAGAAACCCTGTCACATAGGTGCTGTCATTTCCATTTTACAAATGAACAAAGAGGTAAATAGAGATCAAGTGACCTAACCAGTGTCACACACCATGTTAATACCTGAAGCTCATTTGAACTCGTATCTCCTGAATCTAGGGCACAGGACTCTTATCTACTCCACCATACAACTGCAGGTATATCATTAAATCTTACATATATTTAAGAGGCAAATTGTATGTTATTATTGTTTTTGCCCATTTCAAAGAGAAACAATATTGTGGTCATTGAGGTGATTTCTTGACTTGCAGGTGAATTGGATTTCAGTGAAGCCATCAGCCTCACTCTTTCTTTCAGTATCATCAAAGTCCAATGACAAGAGAAAACTCAGAATGACTGATGATGGCCCACGATGCAATGAATGGCATTGTTGTCTTTAGTGTCTGACCATCTATCAAACCAACCTATGTATGTATGTATGTATCTATCTATATCAATTCTATATAAAACAAAGTAATCATATAGGAAGAATAGTGAGTCCATCAGTAAACTCATGTAGCTTTTTTGGCTGAGTATACATCCCTATAGTCTTAAAATATTTTACATTGTGTAGTGACATGAGCAGAACCAGAATAGCATACTGCATAACAAGATTTTGTGATGATCAACTGAATGTCCTAGCTAGTCTCAGCAACAAAATGATCCGAGAGAATTTTGAAGGATTTTTGATTAAAAATGCTATCTACTTGCAGAAAAAGGATTAATGAAGGCTGAATATAAATTGAGGCAAGGTTTTTAAATTTTTCTTTATTAATCTCAGTTTTTTGTTTTGTTTGTTTTTTTGGTCTTGTGTTTTCTTTTGCAACATGGCTATTATGGAAATATATTCTGCATACCTATATATGTATAATCTATTTCAAAATATTTGCCTCTTCAAAGAGGAGGAAAATGTGGGAGAAAGAAAGAGTGAGAATGTGGAACTCAAAATTTGAAAAATATATTAAAATTGTTTTTAAATATAATTGGAAAAATATGAAAATTTTAAAAAATTATGTGGACTAAAAATTAGGTGGTTTAAAATTTTGTCACTGTTTTTGTTTCCTGTTTTATGAGATCTGCTTTCACCATCTTTTCTAGTCTGGGAGTAAAAAAGTGACTTACAGGCTTATCCCAGTGCTGATAGATTAAGAAGTTTCAGAACTTGGTTGATTCACCTCTTCTTAGGTAAGCTGGTGCTTCTTCCCAACTCTTAGAAATTTTCCATATTGACTACAGACATAATTCTGACCTTCAATCAGCTTTGGCCCTATTGTACAACTCCTGAACTCTATTAATCTAGTGGCCTAGCCTCCGTAGTAGAAGAGATTTTTGGTGTGCAACACCATGCCTAGCAAGATTCATTATTTCAATAGCAACATGACTTGTAGGTTTCTTTTAGAAAAATAGATAACATAATCTGAAATTGAAGAAATAAGGCTTAGGAAATCATTTGAGACATGTAGAAAAACTGAGTGATTTGCTGAGACATAATGGTTGTCAGAGGAAGAATTTGAATCTTCAAGTTAAACAGCATGTACTACAATTATGTGTGTGTGTTTGTGTGTGTATAAAGGCTTCTTTCTTCCTATGCATTCATATATAGTTGCCAACATAAACAGATACAAGTGAATACATATATGTGCATACATACAAACATACCTATCCATTTATCTGTTGGTGTATATGTATAACAATCTAACAAAACATATAGGATAGTAGTTAGTTTATTGGAATCTAGAGTCCTAGTTTCAAATGTAGAAATAAAAAATAAAAAACTGTTGCAATTGGAAAAAAAAAATCTACTCAAATCACAATGATAATCCCTATCTACTCTTTTTATCTCTCATGACAAAATAAAACAAAGCAAAACAAAAAAGAGAGGCGACCAATTTTTAATTCAATTCAATTCAGTCTAATACAATGAAAATTTTTGGACAGGCAGTGTCCTAAGTTCTGAAGATTCCACATCCTAAAGCAAATCATGAAACGCTTCCCTTTTCCAGAATGTCACTTTTGTGTCAAAGACCAGATACAAGACAAAAGTCAAAATGATTGGGACATGGGATGCAATGGATGATCTTGGTTGGTGCTAAGAAGTCTGAGTTTCATGTACAAGTCAAAATATCACCCAGTGATTTTATAAATACTCTTCAAAATGAAGGATGAGCAATTTATTGCTATATAAGGGCTCCCAAGCTACTTATACAATATCCAATTGACAAATGGGCTATAGACTCCAAAAAACAATTCATGAGTTTGTAGTTTAGAATGTGGAATACATCCTTTCTTCCAAAATATAGCACTTAATATACTAGGTTATTACATTTAAAACACTTATCTTCATATAATTGCTAGGCAGAAGGTACACCTCATCTTAATTCTCTAGCATAAAAGGGTAAGAATATGTAGTCAAATTGATAGGAGAACAATGACAAAAACTCAAGAGGAAGAGATCCTTCAGGAGGAGATGGCAGGAAATCAATCAATAACTATCAGCTATGTACCTAGGCATTACAAATTCAGAGAAGTTAAAGAATCATACATGACAGAAGGTAAATTTAAACTTCATCTTCTGATTTCAGGTCCATTCCCCTTTACTCTACTATAAATGTCTATCTTGTAAAAGTATTTCATTTAATTTTTATTGCATAATTGTTTACCAGAGGGAAAGGAAATACCTTCAGCAACCAAAACACATAGAACAAAATGAAACAACTTAATCCCTAGAATTGCACCTGAGGGAAGGAAATCTGATAAAGGAGGTTCTTTCTCAGAGAACAGCAATTCTCTGTTAATGTACATCCAATGGCAAATTATGAGGAAAGAGGGAATTCTGCAATAAAGACTGCGGCTGAACAGGAAGAGAATTTCCATTGTATTACTTGGATGATCCTTGCTCAGAATATACTTTCCATACAAACAATACTTATTGATAGGTATTAGAATTAGATCTTCAGGCTAGTTTGTCAAGGACTAGTAACAAATAATGAAGCTGATTGCCTCCACCAACCTCCTTGATAATACTCTGTATGTATTTGCTTGTGTACTTATTTCCTTAAAATAGAATGTAAACTCATTGAGAACAATAATTACTTTCATTGTTGTCCTCTCTGGACCTGGATTTCCTCATTTATACAGTGTAGAAACTGGGCTGTATTAGATTTTTTTTGCTTGTGTGTAAATGTCATGTACCCTTTTGATAGTTAGAACCTTATGGACCTTTTCTTCAAATAACATTTTTAAATATACAAAATAAAATAGATAGTCTTGCCAAGAAAAATGATCTTTGAATATGGTTATTTTATGTATTTATATGTGTATGTTATATACAAAATTATATACTTAATAGATATAAATGCTATATAAGTATTAGTTATAATAATAATATTATTATTAATAACCTTTGAGGATAATTCCCCTTGAAGTCCAACCCATTCATGCTTTCTCAATGCATTATCATCATCATTCCTCTGTCTATTCGTCCTCCATATTTATGTGGCATAAATTAGTCACAAGTAGACAGTGTGGTCTCCTGGAAAGTGAGATGACACTAAGTCACTAAGACTTAGGTCTGATTCTTAATTTCAACACTGTCAAAATATTTTGGACATATCCTGTTTTCCAGAACTATGTTGAGTAAGCAGATTGTGTCCTAAGTTTGGTATAACAATAATTCTTTGCACTCAGAATGATATCACTCCCTTGCAAAGTGCTTTGCTTGGAACAGTACCAGGTGTTCACTGAGGGATTTAGCTCCCTCTCATTTCCCAAAACTATCCATCACATGTTCACAATCCCTGTTCCTTGTAACTGCTAGGTACAGCACTCCTAAACCTGTCACCAAACTCTGGTTGTATGCCCCCCAAAATAATCATGACCCCCCAAGACTTAAGAACCCAGGAACACCTATATTTTCCCAAGAAATGCCAACCATGAGAATTGCCTCAAAACCTAATTATAACTGTATTATGGTCTAATCCCTTTCATGTATATAAGTTACTCAAGTCTCAATAGGGTGAAGCCTTCTTTTTTTTAAGGGGGATGATGGTGTTTTCCTTACTCTGAAATTAAATAAACTTATTTGTGTTTGACTCTCTTGTCTCTAGCCTGCTCTTTCAGTTTTGGCCACCCATAGTTCCGGTCCAATTGACAAAACATAGTGACTTTTTGATGCTGGGCAACCTCTCAATGGCTCCAAGAATGCCCCTAAAGACTATTTGTTTGGAGAATTTTCTTAGAGAAAGGATTTCTCACTGAAAGCCACCTACATCAATGAAATCACAAAATCAGACAAGAAAACAAATTGATCATAGAGAGAAGCTGTTCTTCATAGCATTTACTTCTCTAAGGATTTGCAGTGTCAAAAGAGATCTACCTCTCTTTCTACTAAAGGTCTTTCTTCTGGTCTTTGTTTTCCCTAAAACTGAACAAGGAGAAGCTAATTCTTAACTTGATGATAACCTACCACAGTTCAAACCTTGAATCCATAGCTATATGTAAGCTTAACTACCAACAGAGAAAACTGAACCTCAGTTAAGTTGAAGATCTGGTATGAGGGGAGTGATTTTAAGACATGCCATCCATTAATAAGTAGCATATAGCTTAAGGACTTTAAAGAAATACTCTAATCTAGGGGGAGGAAATCAAACAAGATCTGACTTTTGTTTCCATAGAAACCGGTCCAATGCAAAATTCAAAGTTCTTACTTCCTAAGTTTATTCATATTATGGTTATGGATTTTGGAGTTCAAAGACTATGCACAAAGTTTTAATGCTGAGCAAACAAGTCTTCTCTATATTCTTTCTTTATAGGTTTGCACTAGTAAAATGTGGTTATAGTGTTCACAGGATGCCACAAATGTGAGTGGAGATTGGTGCATAATGAGAAATGGGAATTAACAAACAATAGACATTCCACAAATCCCATAGAATTATCATTTTAGCAAAGACAACAAAGAAGGATTAAGGAATGTTGAGGTGAACTCACTACATGGCAGGACAAGAAACCAGAATTATAGAGGATGGGAATACATGAATGGACTAAGAGCTGCATCATAAATGGGATTATTAGGGCAGTCAGATGGTGGGGTCAACCAGGTGGCCAGTGGATAGAGCACCAGTCCTGGAGTCAGGAGGACCTGATTTCAAATCTGGACTCAGTCACTTAATAATTGCCTAGATGTACGACCCCGAGAAAACCACTTAAGCCCATTGCTTCAAATATATAAACTTTTAAAAAAAAATAAGTGGTATAACTCATATCAATGAGGTCTTTGGAAATAATGGAGGATTAGATTAAATGATTATACAGGAAAGAATATCAGCATGGTGAAAATTGAAGTAGAGATAGCTTTTTTTCTAATAGCAGATTTTTAGTGTTTTAACCACTTGGTTTTTTAAATCAATGAATGAAATAATTAATAAAACATTAAAATATTTTTTTATTCATGACAAGCACATCAGTTGAAGGCAATGTTTCCTTTTCTCCTAGGTAGCTGAGATTTTCTTCTTAGTGGTGTGATTTGAAGGACGTGGGAAAACTCAAATAAAAAAAGCACTTTTTCACTTTTGTTTCCCACTTCTTGGGACAAACTGACTTAATCGGTGGTATTGAAATTTCATGAATCCCAAAAGAAATGTAAATATTCCTAGGAATTATAACACTCATTTATTGAGAAAAAGTCCTTCAAATAATTAATCCACTGCCACTATGAAAAACATAATAGAGAACCAATAGAATAAAATATAATTTCTCGCTCCTTACTTCTCAGAAACAAAATTGATATAGTTATTCCTTCAACATCATGTGGGTTAGGGGCACAGCATCATCAACACTTTGGAAAAATTTGCATAAAAATTTTAGTATGCTTTTCATATCACAGAAGATAAACATATTGATATTACATAATATCATACATATATTTTATGCCTTTCTGAGGTTCCAAATTTTTTCTGTGTCACCTGTGGCTTCCAAAGACCCCCCCAAAAATTTCCATTTGACTTTTTTTAATGCTGAACCACAATATCTCATAATCTCACTAGGGAAAGTAGTAATGTGGAAGGGATAACTATTTTCTTTATCTTAATTGCATTTGATTCAATTTTCTCCATTTTCTTTTTAGTTAAGAAAAATCTCCATAAATATGAATGCATATAGGATATAATCTCTAAGGTACCTTCCTGTTCTATATAAAGATATAATCAGAGCTGGAGAATGAAGATTTTTCCCAGGACACAAAAATTGGGAGATATATTTCCTCCCCATGTAGAGACTAGTCTTCTATCATCCTTTGAAAAAAGATCCTGGATTTCCAGTTAGTTTTGAATGATCATTTCTAAGATCCCAATACTGTGGGGTCCCTCTCAGAGAGCTTGCCTTCCATTGAAGGCATACAACAAATATTTAGAAGATGGGACTGAGACCATCCATACATATATGCACAGGCACAAACAGCTGAACCAATGATCACATTATCCCTTTGTCTTCCCCAAATAATTTTGCCCAATATGAAAAAAGTTCAAATTACAGCTCTGCTCTAAAATTCTGCATGCCACAAACTTCTCATTCTTACACACATTTTAATTATTTGACAAAAAAAAGGTAGATTTCAAAATTAAGAACTTTTACCCCACTTTAAACCCATGAAAAACAATTCAGTCCAGACTACTACTCAAATCAGAGTTCAACAAAATTTACAATCCTAGGCAACCCTGAGGGTGAGAATAGGAGCAAAGATATCTTTATGCTGTAATCACACATATATAGAATTATCAGGAGGGTAATGCACCCATGAGAAAACAAAAATCAATAAGGAAACATTGACTCAATATGAGGATTGCATGGAAATGTATAAATTCCAAACATCATTCCCTAAAAAACTTAATGTTAAAAATACCTGACTAAAATGGAAATGTAATTTTTAAAAAAATATGTGATTTTAGCAAGTTTCAATTCTTCACCTGCTGCATTTTAAACTTTTGAATTTTATTCTTCCTTAGCTATAAGAAAGTGCAATTTTATCAAAATAATGGAAAAATATTCTGAGCATTCAATCACAGAGAACTGAAGCACAGTGTTAGTTTACTAAGCTACCTTGGCTGATTGCAAAATGTTAGATTTGCAAAAGACAAATTTCAAAGACCACAGATTCTCCCTAAATTCTTGATGCAGAATCTGTAGGGCCTTTTAACTCAACTTTCTGAACAGAAAAATATCATTTTAAACTTAATGAAATACTATTTCCACGATACCTTTTAGATTAAATATAGCTACATGGTTTATGCCACTATAACAGTATCATCTTTCTTATTGCAGCATTTCATTTAAAGATTTACTGTGGCAAACCCACCACAGAGAATAAATGAAAGGAAGAAATTACAGTTCTTTGTTTACATCAGAAACAAAGCAGTGGACTTATCCAAGCACACGAGGAGCATTCTTCTGCAACTTCACCTACCTTCCCAAGTGTGTAAACCCTTCAAAACCAATCTCTAATACCAGATACAGTTGAGTTTCTTAGGATCAAACACGAATTTACATGTAAACAGAACAGAATAAATAGCATCTCACCAACTTGAGTCTTATATTGGAAACCCTTGATACTTAGTATGAATTTGTTCCAGGACAAAATTGGTAGTCATCTATAAAATATTATATACAGTAGCATGCTGCTCCCCCCTCCCATTCAACATCCCCCTGCCATGAAAAAAATGGAAACATAATTCACAGTGACAAGGTCGTGTGATGACAGAAAACAGAAACTTGAAGTTGAGATGAGAGTAGAATACCTAATGTAGAAGACAGAGTCCAAGATCCTAAATACAGGATATTGCAAACAAAATTCATATCTCAGGGCGTGAAGCAAGAAGTGGTCCTTCAGAGGAAAGGCAGCCCTGGGGAACCTGCCTTTCTAAATCATTGCCATGCTCTGCCCATCACCACGGGGTCTGGTGAGAATATAACACTCCAACAGCACAGCTTTTCACTATCAGCAGACATCAGTGTAAAGTTAGCAAGCAGAGCAGGATTAAAAATAGTAATATAAAAAGGGAAAGTGGGGGGGTAGTCATGGATGTGGAGGGGCAAAGAATAATTATATCCCGGGCTCACAGTTTGTGAAGCTCAGTGGGAACAACAAAGGAGACATGTGCTTTTTCAGTCTTTATTTCACAACTTGAATTTTTTGTTAGCTCTGTGACTACAAGCTATGCTGTCTAGACTTTCATATTTCACTTCTTGGTGACAGCTACTAAACTAAACTTAATCAAGGTAAGGAGATTTTTTATTAACCTCCTGATGGACTAGGGAGAGGAGACTTGACTTTTTTGCTTTTAATAATGATGTGTCTAAAATATAATGAAAACCTTAATTCTAAAAAACCTAATTTTGGTAAGAAAACAAAGTACACAGGTTTACCTATTTGGCAGCCTGATGATTCTGTTTATGCAAATACTACTGAATTTCAGACAGTAGATGACAGTTTTGCATTTGGGATAAATCTAAATCACTTTGACCCTTGGATAATATAGGAAAGCCTTTGGCTCAGGAAGCATTTATCTTACTGGGAAAACAATTAAAAATCTTAATAAACATAGTTAGACCCAATTAGACACTGTTTGCAATTAATGTAAAACATCAGATAAGGTGTTAAGCTCTAAATGAGTTGATCAGAGCATTTTCCAAGTCTCATAAACAGTTTACAAAGTTTCACCACATTTTTCCCATGCTATTCACTTTACAATTTCAAAGAAAGTGCCAGTCAAATACTCCTAAGGGATAACAACACATCTATGAGTGATATTACAAAAACAAATCACATCTAATAAGCCTTTAAGGAAAATGATCTTGCAAATACAAATGCACTCCTGGTTTGATTCAGTTCAAGTGCTTATGTCATTTCAATATTCATTCAGGGAGAAACAGAACGTTATTCTGTTGCACCAAGTGAACTGCCTTGATTTTCAAATCCCTTTTTTCTATAACTTCACACTTAGCAGTTCCCCTTTCTTTTCCGTTTCCCTTTATTAAAAGTTTTTTTTTTTTGCTTCATTGAACTTCTTAAGGACTTAAACTAATAAAGCACACTTACTTGAAAAGTATAAAACCGGGTCCCGTTAGGAGGATGCACTTTAGGGGAGCCAGGAACGGTGTTCATATCCGAGAAAATCATTTCTGGTTCTAGAGACAGTACAATCCACAAGGAGCTCCAGATGCAGAGCAGAGCACTAAGCATACAGATAAATCCTTCTCATGCATTTAGGGATGCTACAGTGTAAAATGAAATCTGCCCCATCCTTCCAGATATTCACAGTGAGAGCATTTTGAATCCCTCACTCCTACGTTTCAGAGCTCATCTGGAAGGTCACCAGGCAGTGAGCGACCTTTAGTTCAACTAGTTCTTTGGAAAAAATCATGGAAAAAATAAACAAACAAACAAGCAAACCCACCACATACACAGACATAAAATGAGGAGCACAGAAGGAAAGAAAGCTAGAACAAACGATAAATGGAGCTTTTCAGAATCTGGCAATGCTTTGGACCTGCCCATCTGTTCTCAGTGATAATCACCTCCCTCCACCACAGTCTAGCAGAGTGATTATGCTAAACATCCTGGTTAACCAATAACATACAGTTTCATTTCAGGCAAGCATGCAGAATGTAATACTGAGGACCTTTTCTGACTAGCCTGAAGCATGCTTCCTAGTCCATTTAAAGCAATGTATAACAACAAATGCTTTATGTCTGTAATATTCCTGGGCACGCCTCGTTCTTTCTTCCATTGTTTCCCATTCATTGCTGACAGGATTTTGGTACTATTTTCCCTTAAAAAAAAACAGGCATCTTTAAATTTATTCTTTAAGTACAAACTAAATCAAGGTGGATTAGTGTATAGAAAACAGTAAGGTATAGCAATGACTAATGTTATAAAGTTCAAAGATGCTTTTTCATTCAAAATTGAATTCTGAGTTCCAAATGCCACAAACTTTTATAAGCAAAATAGAGGATGATATTTCATTCTCTCCCTTTCCCATCTAATCCTTCCTATCACTTCCTGCCTACATGACCATGGTCAAGTCATTTCAATTGTCTTTATCTCAATTATCCTGATTTGTAAAATCAGATTTCTTAATCTCAATGTCTTGTTTTGTAAAATCTGAGGCTTGAACTAGAAATCTTCTATCCTCAGCTCTGAAGATATGATCATAATTATCATTCATTTAATTTGTCTTTTAAAAACTATAGTGCAAAAGTTATTAATCTTTTTGGTATGTGTGTGTGAATGTGCATGCATGTGTTTGTATGTATATGCATAATAGTTCATTAGACTGTTAGCGGACCAAAGAAACCTAAAGAAACTCAGAATAAAGTTTTTAAATGACAGAATTAAATAAATTAAAATTCATAAGATTACAAGATATATCAATTGTAATATAATTAAGTTATCAAGCTATCTTTTAAAAATTAAATAACCCCAAATTAAGACTCCTGATATTGAACTTTATAATCATCATACTGTTTGTTTTTATAACAACAATAAATTAGTCTTTTCTTCCAGAAATTAAACCTCATACAAGTTTAAAACTTTCTACCTTGCAAGATTCTTGATGTCTCTGCTATGGGTAGACTCTCCACCAGCATACATAACAACCACACCACACTTCGTCCTGTCCAGGTCTTAATCAAGCTTTCCCAAAAGTCTTCCAGAGACCCAAGACAGAGACTCCAGATACTGTTGTTTCAAGAGATTTCTTAGGCATAAGAATGCCAAATGCGATTTTCAGACAAGCAATGTTTCCAACACCCAAGTTAACCCACAGTGTATTCAAGCCCTTAGGAAAATATTAAAGATCACATTCAAATCACTTGGCACCTTTTAGTGGCAAAAATAAATGTTCCATTTACACATTTTCCAAGGTGGAGAAGAAGGGAAAGCAAGTTTGGGAGGGAGACAATGTTTTCTACATGAGTTTATCCACTCCTGAAAATCAAGGAATTTGAATAATTAGAGACTTTTGTGAAGCTATCATATGTCAAGTATTGGTCTTTTTAAAAAATATTTCTTTTTACATTCTCCCCTAAGTTTTACATTGGTAAATACCATAAAGAAAATGTCTTCCTTTAGCTAAGTAGGGGGATAGACATGGAACTATAAGACTGGGATAAATAGAATAAGTCTGAGTTTTCTAAAATTATGCTTTCTCCCCTGAAAATAAAGTGTCACATCTGGGTAAAAGTCTTCTGTCTTCCCACTATGAACAACAGTTGTTTATCCTTGGATAATAAAGTCACTTCCTATGTGATCTCCTTCCTCCTTCATTCTGCTTCAGATTACATTGCTTTTATTTATTGGTATTAAAATTGATCTCCCACCAAAGCTCCAGGAAGTGGGGACTGTTTCTGTTTAGTCTCTGTATGACTGGTCACACATGGGAATTTTTATTTCATAGGACAACAATGTTGAGTACTCAATAGAGTTCCATGTCTGAAATCAGGATAAGTCATTTTCCTGAGTTCAAATTCAGACTCAAACTCTCACTAGCTATGTGACCCCGGGCAAGTCATTTAACCCTGTTTGCCTTGGTTTCCTTATTTGTAAAATGAGGGGGAGAAGGAAATGGCAAACTACTCTAGCATCTTGACCAAGAAAACCCCAGTGGCGTCACAATGAAATAGACATGACTGAAATAAATATCACTTAGGATGTTGGTTTTCACCTCTATGATGCCCAGAAACAACAGAGAAAGGATTTTTTAGGGGCAGCTGTTTGGTGCAGTGGATAGAGTGCCAGGCTAGAGTCAGGAGTTCAAATCCAACCTCACACAATTTCTAGCTGTGCGATTCTGGATAAGTCACTTAGCCCTGTTTCCCTAAGTTTTCTCATCTCTGAAATGATCTGGAAAAGGGAATGGCAAAGCACTCAAGTATCCTGACCAAGAAAATACTAAATGGGTTCAAAAAGCGTTACATAAAATGGAAAAAGGACAGAACAAAAAATGAACTTAATCACTGTTACTTAAATTGAACTGAACTCCTTCTACCATGGCTATGGTAAAAACAAAGAAACAAACAAAATAGCAAGTTTTCTATTATTACTTGGCAAAGCAGAGTTAGTCTAATGCATAATGGAAAATCATCCCATTATGGCTTTCTAGTTTTCAGAGAGCAGGCTCTAAACTCTTGTTAATCCCAGAAGTATAATCTGACACTGCAATAGACCTTCGTTACTACAGAAAGGAAATGTTTCTTTATATAGAAACTCCAGGTTCCTGGTCAATAGAATTCTTCTAAAGTAGTATAAAGGAAAGAATACTAAGTCGAAGGGTCAGAAGACCTCATTTGCTGTGTGACTGTAAGTCACAATCACCTGAAACTTCTATTTTCACACCTGCAAAAAGGGACTGGCTATCCTTCTATCAAACATTGTAGAAGAATCTGCTAAATATTTCAGTCAGTGATTTTTTTGAAATCTGCTCCCATGTTGCTTATTTCATCAAAGGAGACCCCATATAGCTCAACCTGCTTCTAGTGTGACCTCTGTGGAAACACAGTAGGACAGAAATATAGAACCAAATGGTCTCAAATGGCAGCTGTAAATGTCCTTAATTATTGCATATTATGCGTAAACTCTATTTGATCTGAGCTCTACAAAAGGGTTTCTATAACTCTTTTGCTTATTTTGTAGCATCAAGAATTCCACAAGATGAAAAATTAAATATACTCTTCTCTGAATCCTAATGTCACCTCTTACTCAACAATGACTGCGAATAAGAATTGGGATTTTTCTCTGATTTGACACAGCAGGAAAGCATACCTGAAATTTTACATTTTTCCCTTAAAAATATAACCACCATTAAGAAACAGTCTTACTGATGGCTCCACAATGGCTACCTATTCAATGGTAATCTGGTCCTAAAGACTATGGAGGACCTGTTCATCTGTCCAAAAGACCATGGGACCAAAAATGGAAGGTACAAATGAGGAAATGTAGTTCCAGAGAGGATAACTGGATGGTGAGTGTCAATGGTGTGATCTGAATACAACTTCTCTAGCTCTGTGTTATCTCTCTCTCTCTTTTTCTGTAACAATTATCATAACTGAGGAAAGACAGTCTTCTCAAACAACAAACACATTGCTAATCATAGAAATTTTTAAATTTACATATACACACAATAATGTCTTGAAGATAGATTCTCTCTCTCTTCTTCTCCCTCTCCATCTATCTGATAATGTTCCTTTGCCTCCTGTTTTGCTTGCCTCCCTTGTCCTCTCTTTCACAGATCCCTTTTTTCTTCTTCCCTTCTACCTCAAAAGTTGATGGCGTAGTACAAAAGATTCTAAGAATCATTTGAATCCTGTTTTTACTTACTGTGTGACCTTAGACAACTCAGTGAAATTAAATGAGCTATACTATCATAGTTATTTTTCTGTATTTCATATGGCTTTCCATTTGAGCCAAATTTCCCATTGCCATACACAGAACATATACATAATTGGACATAAAAACAATTGCCTTATTGGCTTAAAAAAATCACCAAACCAAGGGAGATGATTATTTTTATTTTCAAAAACATAGTGTCTTCAACAGAGCCTCTCATGACAGGACTGAAATGGAAACAATGTGTGACTAAAAGGGGTGTGTTTTCAATAGTAATTCATTTAATTCAATAAAAACCTGTGATTTATATCTTAACTCAAAACATCTGTTTTTCTTACTTTATATGCATATATGGTTAGAGAAGACAAGGTGCCAAATGTAAAATATATTTTGCTAAAAAGAATCTTAAAATGTTTAAAAACTGAATTTTCAATATACTTAATACAGTAAATAAACAAATGCATAGATATAACATGTATACACACACATATTATCTAAAAATATATGGGCAGCTAAGTGGCTCAGTGCATAGAGTTGTAGGCTAAGAACTCATCTTCCTGAGTTCAAATCCAATCTCATAAACATATTAGTTTTGTGACCTTGGACAAATCGCTTAACCCTGTTGGTCTCAGTTTCTTCATCTATCAAATGAGTTAAAGAAGGAAATGAAAACCTACTCTAGGATCTTTGGCAAGAAAACCCCAAATGGGGCCATGAAGAGTCAGATACAACTGAAAATAACTGAATAATAAGAATAAAAAGGTAAATGTCTATGGATATACACTATATAATTTTTATACAGCATACAAAAATATTATTTTATTCTTATTCTTCAATAAAGGTTAATAATAGAATATATATACACATGTGTTTGTATATATATATATATATGTATGCTTATGTAATAACATGTGGACGTGTGTGTGTGTGTATGTATAAGTATAAAATGCTCTAAATTTAATTGAGACCTTCAAGGAGAGTCACCTTTACAAAGCATCCAATTTTGGGGGGGAGCAATAGGGGATTAAGTTACTTTTCCAGGGTCACCAAGCTATTAAGTGGCTGAGGTCAAATTTCAACTTAGATTCTCCTGACTACAGGGCTCATGCTTTAGCCACCGAGTCACTTAACTGCCCCAAAGAATTTATTTTTAAGAGAAGTCAAGTATAATTGAGTTCAAAATCTGCCTCAACCTCTCACTGTATACTAGTGGGTACCATGGGCAATGCTTCATCTCCCTAAGGGTCAAATTCCTCATCTGTAAAATCAGGTTAAAAATAATTGTAACATCTAATGAGAGTTTAAACTGCAATAAAGCAATCTAAATAGGACATTCAGAAAAAAAAATGTTAAAGTACTAAAGATTGAGGCGGCTAGGTGGAACATTAGATAGAGCACTGGCCCTGGCGTCAGGAGTACCTGAGTTCAAATCCAGCCTCAGACATTTAATAATTACCTAGCTGTGTGGCCTTGGGCAAGTCACTTAACCCCATTGCCTTGCAAAAAGCCTGAAAAAAAAGTACTAGAGATCTCATTTGATAGTTTTAGAGAAAAAAAGAGATCATAGAGTTCATTTAACCATTTCATTTAATATATAAGGAAATTAAGATTCTATAAGTCCAAGTTTCAACATAGTAAATGGTAGAACCAGGATTTGAATTTAGTTCCTCTGACTCTTTAATCAGGATTCTTCCCACTAAATCATAAGACCTCAACTATTATTTTTATTACTATTTTTCCTAAATAACCTTGAAGACCATTTGAGAAGATGAGACCATGAACATTAGACAATCTGGAAGACATCCAGTTTTCTTCACTGTCCCCAAAATGGCAGAGAATACAAAAGTAATCTCTGAACAAGTTCAATTATCAGAATGCTCATTTGTTCAGCATAGGGATGGAAATCCCTATGTGTGGGATACCAGATCCATGAATATCATTGACATGACCCAAGAAGTATACTATCAAATGACATTGGGTAGGAAAATGGATTGTACCCTATCCTCCTAGGTGAGAGACTGTCTTATCTCTAGTACAATCACTATACCTCCCTTACTCACAATAGGAAATATTTTCCAATTCCTTGCCCCATTGTATGAGTATGATCTCAAATTTCCTTTTTCTCCTGAGAACCTGACTCTTCAGAGCAGCTAAAATGTAATCTGAATTGGGTATCAGAAAGGACTCAAGGAAAATTCAAAAACCCTTTTCACACAATCTACTAGTATCGACACACTTAGACCTAGATTACTTCATAGATGGTGCAAAGAGAGGAGGACACATTGCGCACAAGAGCAACGGCTGATGTGTACGAGCCTCTCCCCTCCTTTGTAATTTGAGTGAAATGAGGTGCATTTCACAAAATTAGATGATATGAATGGGTCAAATCCTAGATCTTATTATATTATTTTAACCTCTAAACACTCTTCATTCTTGAGAACTCCCGTTGAATGTAGGGCATAACATTGCTGTTCATCATCCAAGTCAGGAGCTTTGGTTTCTTACTGTACTTTTCAATCTCTCTTCCCTCACCTATACAATGAGTTGCCAAATCTTCTTGGGTTTTTTCTTTGTTTTGTTTTTTGTTTTTGTGTATTTTCTCAACTCTCCTGTCTCAACACAAACAGCCAAAACCCTAGGTCAGGTACTTATAGCCTCCTGGACTATGGCAACAGACTTCTAATCCATCTTCCTGAACTGTGTTGAGTTTTTCTCCACCACCATGAAAACCTGCCTAAGTGAGTTTTCTAAAATGCCAAGTCTGACCGTGTCACCATACTTCTCAATAAACTCCAGTGGTTCCCTATTGTCCCTCTTAAAGCTGCTAGGTTGTTTCAGTACTACTTGACTTTTTTATTATCTTATTTGGGGTTCTCTTCACAAAGATATTATAGAGGTTTGCCATTCCTTCTCTAGGTCAATTTACAAATGCAGGAAACTCGAAAAACAGGTTAAAAGGCTTGTCCAAGGTCATGTAGCTAGTAAGATCTGAAGAAAGATTCAAACTCAGAAAGACCAGTCTTTATGGCTCCAAGTCCAACATCTGTCCTGTCACCTACCTATTCAACCCATATACATATACATACAGATAAAAATAGACCTATAGATAAATCTGAATATATACATACTTATATACTCCTATGCATATAATACATAGACATACACACAATGCACATATAATACATATATATGTATAAACACACACACACATGCATGTAATTTTACATTGCCATCTCTCTCTAAAATACTATTTCAGTGGTTCTCAATATCCATTTCAATGAAGTGAGAATTATTTCTAGTCATTCCACCTGATTTAGGAACCAATTGAGCTTTCCTTTTTTAATCCTTCTATTTACTGTCTGAATTAACAAGTATAGTCTATTTGAAAGAGTTGGAAAAAAAAGTAATTTGGTTTAAATCCTGGTTCTTCTGTGGAATAATACACATCTTTCAACCTCTGGGGGCTGCAGTCTCCTTCTTCATCAAATAAGAGGGTTCAGCTACATAATAATATAATAATAATAATAATAGATGATAATAAACATTTTTAAACAGCAAGAGACTGTTTATTAATGTTTTATAATTAAAATCTCATTTGATCTTCACAACACACCTAGGAGGTAGATTAAGAAACTGAGGCAGAGACTAAGTAACTTACCCAGGGTCACATAGCTAAGAAATATCTGAGGTTGGGCTTGGATTTAAGTCTTCTTGACATCAGACCTCCTCATTCTAGCCACAGTGCCATAACTGTGCAGTTCTCCAATGTGCTCTTAGGTCATCTCTATCATAAAATTTACATCATCATATTTCCCTTTAGATCTCATGTTCTGCAGCTCTCTATATTTTTTTTGCAATTGTTATTACACTAAATATAGATTAGTGAAGAGGAGAGAATTGTTCTAAACAGATGGCACCCGAGTTTGTAGCCCTGCTCTGCCACATTCACTAGAAACATGTCCAAAGGTAAATAGTTGACCTCCCTGGGACTTCGGGGCCTTCCTCATGTGGACTTGTATGTGCTGTAAGGATCATAGGAAATTTTGCACACTGAGCAATTTGTACTTTTAAAGAGTTTTACAAATATCTGTATATTTTTGGTTATCTTCATTGTCTTGGAGTATTTCTATTATAGATATTGTGTTATGGTGGTCAGAAAACTGGTATTGAAGTCTATAAGATTTTGGTTCAAGTCCTACACCTAAACCCCATTGGCTCTATCACCTGTCAAGCAATAGAGGGATTCTAAAAATTTTTAAGATAGTTATTCCCTGTTCCTGGAATAGGGAATATTTTCAATAAGTTTCCTAAATATATGATATTCTAGCTAATACATTATCTGTCATATTCTACTACTAAATTGTAGCAAGAGTATATATATATTTATACAAGGGGTCCCCAAAAAAATCTTAGTAGGAGTTTTGCTCAAAATAATCTATCCTAGTTTATTTTTATTTATATTTAAACTAAACTTAAGAAATAAAGCAATCATTTCTATAACATAACAGAATAAGGAAGAAAAACAGGAATGCAAATAAAAATACAACTATATTATGTATAATGTGCTATTCCTTTTAAATATATAATCAAGTTGTCATGTACCTTTATTTTTTCTCACCCCTGCACTAGAGAATACTATCAGACACAAAATGTATATAAGCATATATATATATACATATAAATGTAAATATATACATATGTAAAAGGATTATTTACATAATTCCATTTCTCAGTTATTTCTTTGGATTCAAATAATGTAAATAATCCTCCTTAAAATAATGTAAATAATCCTCCTTAAATAATGTGAATAATCTTCCTTAAAAGATCTTTTATAGTTATTTTGGTTATTTACAATAGTAGCAATGACTCGATCACTCAAAATTATACTTAAAAACACATTGCTGTTATTGTATGTTGATTTTTCATTTTTTCATTTTTATTGATTTTTTATTTTTGAAATTTAAATGCAAAATAAGAAAAAATCATCATGTGCACAGCAAAAGATGAGAGGATTTATAATATAATGCAATAAATTTGCATTTCAAGAAATTCTATAAGAAAGTTTATTACTTTAAGACTTATTACATTAAGACTTTCCGGACACCTTTTATGTAATACTTGAAGATTGACTTAACATGTTTTTCTCACTCAGTTTTTACAAAAATCTCTTACTGTTTCCCTTGACTATTACTATTACCAATTATTATCTTTTAGGTAATAACTTATTTATAGTATCACCTATATTTCACATCCTATACTAAGCTCTTCATAAATAATTTCTCCATTGATCCTCACAATAACTCTAGAATATAGGTATTATTATTATTATTATTGTTATTATTATTTCCATTTTACGGATGAAGAGTTGGAGGCAAAACAAGGTCAAGTGACTTGTCCAGTGTGTCAAAAAGCTAGTAATAATCATAGTGGAACTCAGGTATTCCTGATCTCCGTTCATTCCCTGAGTAAATGATGGTATTGTAATGTTTTGTCCTTTTCTGAGAAGTGATGCCACGACAAGCATATGAATTGGATTTGAGTGAGGGGTGCTGAGCTAAGTCACCCACCTCACTTTCTCCTCCAAAGCCCTCTGGATCCAGTGAGCAGATATGAATCAACAGACTGAAGATGGTCCTGTATGAGAGGCAATCGGAGTTAAGCAACTTGCCCAAGGTCACACAGCTACTATGAGTCAAATTCTAAGGCCAGATTCGAATTTCCATCTATCTGACTTTAAGGTCAATGCTCTATCCACTAAACCACCTAGCTGCCCTTGATAGTGTTATGCCCATTTTATAGATGATGAAAATACAACTTTGAAAAAGTTAAGTGACTTGCCCACAGTCTTACAGTTAGTAGATTTCTGATACAAGTGCTTTCACTAATCAACTCAATACCTATAAATATAATAAAAGGATGATGTTTCACTTAAACTTTGTGTCTCTCTCCAACATCTAGTATTCAGCATTGCATGAACACTAGATCCTTGATAAATGTCTAAAGAAATTTCCTTTGAACGTGCTCCAACTCAATAACGCATCTTTAAACTATGACACATAGGATACGCCAGATATGGCCCCATCACAGCAACATCCTCCAGGACAATTAGTCCTGTACACTATATCTCCATGAAAAGTCTGGATGCTATAACTCTATGAAGATAGCCACACATTCCATTACTTCTTCTGGCATTTCACAGGATGCTGACTCATTATGAGATAACTACTCAAACTTTTCATTTAAATTGTTTTCGAGCCATGTCCACCCACATTTTGCACTTGCACAAATTTTATACTTTTTAATTTTGGCCAGTGTTTTGAGATGACATAAAAAAGTTACTTAATGAGCTTATATATTTTAAAGTAGTTTCTAACCGAATGCTTATTTCAAAAGATTAAACACATCCTGTTCCCAACTGCAAAGTACTGCCATATACCCAAAAGTCATTTTGTGAGTTTTTCTATTTCTTCTCATAAACTCTTATGGTATTTTCCACCTCTGAATCTTTGGTCCTGACATAGTCAGCAGAGATGCAAAATATAACTATAATGTACTCCACCTCCAATCCCATCGCTACTATTAAAAACCCTACAAATATTATGTAAGTATCCAGCTTTCAATTGGAAATTATGTCTTTTTCCCCTTATCTTAACCAGTAAATTGTATCGTAGTATTTCACAACATATTATAAGAGGTTTATATGGCACATCACAAAGACTAGATACGCAGTGTCAGTAAATGATTATATTTGGAGGTCATATTTCTCTTCTTTCCCCAGTTATGAGGTTAAGGGATAAAAATATAATCTCTCTGTGACTTAACATTCCCATATGTAAAATCGGAATGATGAAAGAGCCAAATGTTATTTAGATAGGTCTATGAGTGAATTTGTTCGCTTGACTATGCTTATTTGTTACAAGGAAATTTACTCTCTTTTTCTCATTGAGATAAGAGGAGGGAAAAATAAACAGATTTCTCTCAATTAAAAATTAAAAAGAAGCAGGGATTACTACAGATGTGAAATACTGCATGAATTTTTAGATGAAGTCACTTCATTGTTAATTTTCTTTAGTATTTTTACTGTCACATGAGACCATTCATTGAGTGGGTGCATTCAATAAATATTTTAACATAAAAGCCAAACATATACCTTCTAAAAATTAAAAAATACATTGTTTCAAGCAATGTATAAAATTTTTCAAAGGAATTGGGATGTCCATTTGAATTACTTCATATAAAAAAAGGTAATCAAATGGCTCTTTTTGTTCATTTTTAACAGTAGAAAGCAAGTTTATACATAGATTCAGAGAATTTTAATATTAAACCCTTAAAATCTGATTTAAAGCAATGTTAAAAAGTAAGAGAAAAGTCAAATTACAGTAGAAAATTGGAGAAATATTCTGAACCTTATAATTCACAGAATATGGAGATGGAGAGAGATGGAGAGGGAGGAGGAGGGAGAGAGAAGGAGAGGGGAAAGGGGATGAGAGAGAGGGAGGAATGGGAAAAGGAGAGGGAGAGGGGGAGTGGGAGAGTGGGGAGAGGGAGACAGGGGAGAGAGAGAGAAAGAGGGAAGAGAGGGAGAGGGGGGTAAGGGGAGGCAGAGGGAGAGGGGAAAAGGAAAAAGAGAAATTCTTCAGCATTTTGGGTCTCACAATTCAACTTTTTAAAAGGCTCTTAACATGACAAAATTCTATATCCTTTCACCATCATTCTAAAAAAAATCAAAAAGTTTATTTTATATATAATCTGAAGAAAGGGAGATAATCAGCATAGTTACCTATAGGCATTAAATTCCAATTTTTCCCAAGGCAATGATATTTGGTGGATATTTAACTTTTTCTAAAAAAAAAAGTCAATAATATTTAACATTTATATACTACATGATAATGTAGAGGTCTTTATATAGTCTGTGCCTTTAATTTTCATAACATTGTGATATTAGCAGTGCATATCTTATCACCCCATCTTGTTTTTCCAGTTGTTCCAGTTTTGTCTGACTCTTTATGATCCCATTTGTGATTTTCTTAGAAAAAGATACTGGGAAAAATACTGATTTGACATTTTCTTCTCCTGCTCATTTTACAGATGAGAAACTGAGGCAAACAGGCTTCAGTGACTTGCCTAGAGTCACACAGCTAATGCTTATCTGAGGCCAGATGAGTCTTCCAGATTTCAGCCTGACATTCTGTCCACTTGGTTCCCAAATGGCACCTTACAGATGTGGAAATTGAGATGTAGAGAGTACAAGTAAATAGTCCAGAGTCATAGAAGTAGTAATAGAGCTGAGATGTGAATTCAGTTTTAATAACACCAAAAGCCTTTCCACTATATTATGCAAAAAGTAGAGAATCAAAATGGAACAGTAAGTCAATAATTGAGAATAGGTTGTCCACCAGACAACAAAATAATGAAGAACAATATCATAGTAGAGTGTAGACAAATAGGTATAACTTGCTTAACTAAAAACTCTGTAACATTCAGGATGAAGGTGATTAGTCATTTCTACTCATGAAAACTCCACACACGGAGACAAATTAATAGGATGTTAAGTTGCTTGAGGAAAGGAACGAGTAACTAATAAATACACTAAATCTATCTCCATATTAATTGTTACATTCCATGATTTCTTTGCTTTTTGTCAATGTTTTTCTACTTTCCTTTTGGATAACCAATTCCCCAAATGGTTCCAGCTTTATATTCATAAAGGATTAAATAAATGAACTAGGAGAAACTGAATTGAAGTATTTCATTAGGTATTCCTATCAACAAAGGTCAACTGGAAGAATTGAATTTGAGAACTATAGGAGGTAAGAAGACACCCCTGCTCTTTTCTAGATCAATAAATTGCTTTATTTGTTAAAGATCTCCAACCATATGTAACTGAATAGCTATTGTGTTTTAGCTTTATCAAAAGACCAACTATTGGGGCAGCTAGATGGCACAGTGGATAAAGCACCAGCCCTGGAGTCAGGAGGACCTGAGTTCAAATGTGACCTCAGATTTGTTAATAATGACCTAAAAAAATCCAAGGAAAAAAAACTGCTATATGGTCAAATACCAAATGACACCATCTCTTACCTTTTCTCATACTCAGTACCTTCTACTTAGCATAATGAAAACTGAACTGGAACATTGAGGGTCTTAAATATTTAGGAATTTTCTTTAAAAGTCATATTAGTGGGGCAGCTAGGTGGCACAGTGGATAAAGCACTAGCCCTGGAGTCAGGAGTACCTGGGTTCAAATCCTGTCTCAGACACTTAATAATTACCTAGCTGTGTGGCCTTGGGCAAGCCACTTAGCCCCATTTGCCTTGCAAAAAAAAAAAAGAAAAAAAAAGAAAAGAAAAGTCATATTAGTGATTTGAATTTACTGCATTTCTATATATCTAACAGACAACAGGTATTTTTAAATTCCTATCATATGCTATGTACTAAGCTAAAATCCCATTCCAAGGAACTTCTACTTTATCACCATGATTACTAAGGAAATAAACCAACCAAAAAATGAGCAGAGCTGTTATGATACATATCAAAAAAAAATTAAAATGAAAGATTATTTAGTTTATGACCGTCCTTTTGGATATTCTCATACTACAGCTTATACTGGACAACTAACCTTTGACCATTGATGCTTATATGGAAAAATGAATAAATTAAACTACCCTCTTGTCAATGCTGACAGAAATACCAAAAATATTTTTCTCTCTCCATTTACCCTCATTCAGCTTTTTCTGTTTTTTCAAACTACTCCCCTATTCACGGATATATCTGTTTTTGTATAATGTTAGCTGGAGGCATCACTGTGCCTTAGGCAAGGGTTGAAAATTATGCCCCACTGGGCTTTACTATCCAAAGGAGTGTATAGCGATGCATCTGACTTGACTCATGACAAAATATAGAATTCTTGATTTTCCAGCATTAAACTAATGAAAGTTTATAAAAACATGCTTAAAAGTTTCTCACATTTGGTTACCTAGATGCTTGGGCTGCTTAAATTACTTACCCTTGGTACTGCAAAGAATATATCAGGTTCAGGATATATCAGCAGTTACCATAACTATGATCAAAGATAAATGTCATTGAAAATTCTGGAATTTTAAAAATCTAGTTAGCCTTTTTTTTACCCTGAGGAATTTCCCTATTAATGATAATGAAATCCTTTTGTATTTGCACCTTTGCAAACAGCTAATAGTTTTATTTATAAAATAGATCTGCTACTTCCTAAATGAAAATGCTAACAAAAATACCTATTTAAAACAATTTTCCATTAATTTATCCTGATATACATGAAAACAATAAATCTAGATCTTTGTAATGAGTTCATTTCAAAAGCACAGAAACACTTAAAAAGAAAAGAGAGGAGGGATATTGAGGAGAAGGGGAGAATCAAGGAATCAAGACATCACACAAATGTAATTATAATTTTTAAAATTAGATTTTATGTTGTTTATCTAGTTCACCCTGTTCTGAACATTTTGTCCCATTTTAGAGGGGGGAAATGAATGAAAAGCTCACAGGTAATGGTACAATGACCCCTGGCTTCTGCTGATCTCATTGTTGTACCCCATAATATGACTCAATTTTTTCCCAGTTACAGGCATATGAAATGAAGCCCCCTTCATCTGAAAATATAATTTTAATGAGTTTCAAGAGATCCAGGTGAGGAAACTCTCTTTATCAAGGCAGATCAGCTAATATTCTGCTAATAAGGGTTGCCTGGGACAGTGAAATTTTAAGTAAGATGCCCAGGGTCAAACTGATATTATAGCTGAAGTAAGATTTGTTGCCCGATCTTTCTCACTATGCAGATGGCCAGTACACAATTAAAAAAAAAGAAAGGATTAGATTAAAAAAAAAATCCAGGATGTTTAAAGGTTGTTATTTAGAACTTTGATAGATTAAAAGAAAAGGACTATAAATAGGGTCATCTTTGGAGGGAAAATCACTCAGTAGTCATTAACTTATCTTCTGATTTTTACCTTCTGTTAATTTTTTCTTCATCTTATCTGCCTGTGTCTTTCCCCCCAACATGAATTGTTTGTGTGTGTGTGTGTGTGTGTGTGTGTGTGTGTGTGTGTGTGTTTGGAGGAGGTATTAACCCCCACACACCACATATGCAAGTCACAGAAGGGTAAAGAGAAGGACTAATATATGATGAAAAGATAGTCTATGATCTTTTCCCATTCTTTTCCAGTGATATTTCTTGAAAAAAAACTAAATTCTTGCAAAATCACAGAATGAGAACTGGAAGAGACATCAAAAGATATCTCTTCCTACCTGTACAAAAGGAATCACCACTGTAGCATGTTCTACTAGAGGCTTCCACAGAGCCGAATCCAAAACTTCTTTAAAGAGCTTGTTTCTCTGGTGGGGGGAACAGCTTGGTGGTGCAATGGTTAGAGCACCAGCCCTGGAGTCAGGAGGACCCAAGTTCAAATGTGACCTAAGACACTTAATAATTACCCAGCTGTTTAACCTTGGGCAAGTCACTAATCCCATTCTTTTGCCAAAAGAAAAAATGAGCTTGCTTGTCTTATCAACAGTTTTAATTGTTGCAAAGGTTTTTTTTTTCCTGAATTCAAGCCTAAATTAGTCTCTTTAGATTTTTCCTCAATAGCATTTGCTAATCTTCCACTGCTAGTGCTTCCAATTAAACTTTTATGAGCTTGAGTTCAGTGGCTATGCTTTGGTCTTCTCCTGTATTCAGCACAGTTCTGGATGCATAACTGGAATTTAATAAATATATGTTGATTAATTTATCAATTGCTCTCTGTATAAGCCTTGCTAGGTGACTTCTTCCTTAATCATGCGTCAGTGTCATGTTACAAAAAACAATCTTGAATGTGCAGTAAGAAAATCTGAATTTGAGTCTGATTTCTATTGCATAGTGTAACTCTGGAGCAAGTTATTTAACTCATTTAAGAACGTTTACCCATTTGCAATATGGTGATAATTATTCTTGCATTAGCTGCCTCATGGATCTTTTTGCTATGAAAGTACTCTGAAAAACTATGTAAACTTGGGTCATGAAAAGTACTAATGGATAATAGTTGCCAATAATATTGTCCTTCTCAAGTTTAAATATATGTGTGTGGGGGTATATGTATGAATAAATATACATGTATATATATATGTACATATATATATATATATATGCATTATGTATTTAGAGGAGATTCACAGAAGCAAAAGACTTTCATCCAAATGGATGAAATTCAAATGGAGTAATTTTCATACAGGTTTGGGAAGGATGACAAGAGATGACTCTAAATATCTTTGTTCAAACAAACTATCTCAGGAGGGGACCCACAGGAGATGAAAGATCATTAAATGCAGTAAGTCCCATCATAAATAGTATTTTAATCTATCTGGACTTTGGTTTCCTCATATATAAAATAAATGGGTCAGACTAGATGATAGCTAAGACCCTTTTCTTATCTCTGAAGCTACTACTTGATCCTAATGGACACATATGTTCCTTTCCTAGTTTTGAAGGTCATTCTAGGTTGTAGCCTTTAAGTTTGGAAATCCTATGCCAATTCTCCAACCTGGTTGAGTTCCAAAGGCTATGGCAGCCCTGTCAAATAGGAAAGTCTTTGAGTAGAGTCCAGTGAGAGGTTTTACATCAGTTGGGTCAAGGATCAGACTACTTAAGTTTGGGAAAACTAATTATCAAGCTGGATGCAAGGTGATGATTGTCTTTGGCTATGGTAACTATTGAAAGTAACCAAGCTAAATTTGGGGAGTGGGAGAGTTCCACATTAGTGGAAATGCACCTTATACTAATAAAACTTTGAAGAAGTTAAATGTTTAATGCTCAGAAATTCACACACACACACACACACACACACACACACACACACTAACCCAAATGCATAGGTGCATGTGTGCATGGTTTCACTGGTAGGTACTTAGAGCTTCTTGAAACTCATAACAATTAATTATGTATTGGTCATTGTTTTATATTTCTTACTTTTATGCCTTCCCCACAAAAATCCCAAACTGATAATTCATTACAATATAGTGATGATTTTTTTAATGTCATGAATGCTTTCTTTGAGGAAAAGAATTGGCAGGCTCTGGCTTTGTCCAAAACCAAATAGCACAAAATGGCCTTGTTTATTTTAACATATAAGAAATGACTCATTTCTGATGTGGGAGTTATTCCTGAATCAGCTATCTCTGTACTGACTTTTGAGAGCAAAGATCTAAATTAGTACAAACTTAGAAGAATAAAAATGAAAAAGAAAAAAAAAGAATCTAGCATGCAATATAAATAAACCAATCCTGACCTATTCAAATTACTTAAAATGATTCAAAGAGGATATGGATAGAATAAAGGACACTAAGTCAGACTCAATTAACTTCACCTAAAATTACATTTGATAAAAATCCATCAGGAAATCATTTTGGTTTCCATAACACGGAGAACAAAAACACCTAAATTATAACTTAGTTAAGGAGCACTTTACTTAGTCATCCAAAAGAGAGATATGTCAGCTAAATATTATGCAGAATGGAATTCAAAATTTTAAATCAAAATAATGATAATCGCAAGCACTCGTATAAGTCTTTAAGCTCTGCAAAAATAATTCTTTCCCTCAAGGAGCTTATATTATAATGGAAGACAGCTTTATATCAATCATTTATACAATTATACAGAGAGTGGATGGGAGATAAACAGCAGAAGTTGGGGAATCTGGGGAAAAACCTCCCATAGAAATTTGTCTAATTTATGCATTTAAGGAAAACCAGGGATTTCAAAAGACATAAAGAACAAGTTATGGCTGTTTAAATAGAAGGAACAGCAGAAAAAATAAATTAATTCATCTTCCTTTCTTTGCAGAAATGGTACAGAAAATCACTTGTGGTGTTTGATTGAGTCCAAATTAATAATAAATAACATTACGATAGCACCTATGTGTCAAACATCGTTCTGACTAATAACTAATAACTCGGGGAGATTCAGAGGTTCTTTTTTCTTAAATTCCTCATTTTTAGAAGTTCAGTTTTCTAGATCTTGGTCAGACCCTAATCAATCTAACAAGGAATTTGGTCTACACCCATTGTGATCTACTCAAGCTTGGGTGGAGACTGAACCCTTTGTCCTGATAGCCCAAGGCTGCCAGTGGTCTGAGAACAGAGATACTTTCAATAGGATAATCAGCCATTCATTGACCATCTTTTTTTTTTTGAAGATTCTATAATTGTCTGACACAGTGATTCTTTTTGCTCTGAATGACATTCTTTTATTAATAACCTGCTTATTAACAAAATGATTAGATTACTCAGATATTATGACTCTTGAACCTTTTAAATATCACAACACAAAGCACTTCACAAACATTTGACAACCCTGGAGGATAGTTGCTATTATTTTATCCTTTTTTTACAGTTGAGGAAACCAAGGCAAACAGAGGTTATGGGACTTGCTTAGAGGCACACTAGGAAACATCTCAGCCAAACATCTTGATTCTAATCTTCCTGACTTTACATCTAGCACTCCCTCCCCTATGGAATTTAACTGCCATATAATTGGGGAATTGTTTAATAATTGTGTTGTTAATTACTTTTCTCTTTCTTTCGATTCTTTGTTCCTAGAGAGAATCCTTGAAAGGTCAAGAGGACAAAGGGATATAAGGTCAAATGGAAATGATCTAAAAAATAAAGGATCTCTACATTTTCTAAAATGACAAAGTTGAGATCTGAATCCAGGTCTTCCAGCTGCAAAGCAAGGAGTATACTTTCCATAGCAATACTTACATAGGAAAGGAGGAGCAGCTGACTGAAGCCTTTAGAAGTTGCTTAAAAAACTTGGAAACTAAGGAAGAGGGGTAGCTAGGTGGTGCAGTGCATAGAGCACCGGCCCTGGAGTCAGGAGGACCTGAGTTCAAACACTAAATAATTACCTAGCTATGTGACCTTGGGCAAGTCACTTAACCCCATTGCATTGCAAAAAAACTTAAAAAAAAGAAACTAAGGTGGAAAGAAAGATGAAATAAAGATCCAAGAAACACTGATAAAACTAAAGCTCTTCTTTTTTTCAACTTTCTGTGGCAAGAATTATTTTAATCTTCTTTCTAAGCTATCTACCTCTTCAGTTTTCTCTGCTAATTCTCATTCCTTTGTTTTCAGACATCTTCCTTGCCTCTAATGTATTCCCTAGTTGATGGACATTCCCTCAATTTACATTTCTTTAGCAAAGTAAAATGAGTTGCCATAAATATTTTTTGTAAATGTGCATGTCTATGTATACTTTTTTATTTTTTCCCTCTTTGGGATACAGACCTAGTAATGATATTGCTAGGGCAAAGGGCATGAACATTTTAATAACCTTTTGAACAAAGCTCTGAGCATATTTAGCATCTCAGGTCTAATTTGACCATTGACTTTCATAGGCTGTCTGAGGTTATACCAGAAGTAAATGAAAACTCTAAGATTCAAATTCAAGTCTCATGACTTCATATCCAGTGCTAATTGCACTATTACAAATATTTAGATAATCACCCACTTCAGTAAAACATGACATGCTACATGGCCTGACAGTGATATCCACTTAGTGATAAATAGACTCTTTTGAACACAACACTTTAATTGGATATTTATACAGCTAACATTTAATAATTTAATTTACATTTTTGAAGTTTGCTGAGAAGTGTGCCATATAGAATGGAATTAAGAATCTTATACAAGACAAGATCAAATACAAAGGTACTTCTATTATTTTCTCCCAACTATCAGTCTTTGGACTGAATTATCCCTGGTAGAATTGCGAGAAATTGTATCCCAAGATAGCATACTATTAAATCCATCATAAAACTATAAATATTCATAATTCTGCTTAAATTCAGAAATTTGTTATGTCACTTATATCTTTGACTGCCTTGCTTTCCTGTTCTAACTACTGTTGATTCTCTGCAAATCCTTGCCTGAGGTTCATCCCCATCATTATTTTATTCTCTTTCCTTTATATTGCATGATGTTGGTGAAGAAAGTTACATAACTGGCTATCTCCACTGGACCCTTGCCACCACTCAAAAACCTATTTACTGTTCATTAACTGACTCATTGCCAAAAAGGAGCATTCCAAACCTGTTCTTTAAGAACTTCTTAATTCAACTTATCTTAGCCAATGGTCACTAACTTACTGAGAAAATCAAGGCTTTTGGGGTGTCTAGGTGGCCCAGTGGATAAAGCACTGGCCCTGGAGTCAGGAGTATCTGCGTTCAAATCTGGTCTCAAACACTTAATAATTACCTAGGTCTGTGGCCTTAGACAAGCCACTTAACCCCATTTGCCTTGCAAAAACCTAAGAAAAAAAAAGAAAAAAGGAAATCAAAGCTTTTATGAGCTCCCTCACCTTCCCTAATCCTCTCCTCGAAATTATTTTTTCTTCTTCCCTTCATCAGTTATTTATTTATTTTGGCTCCAATGGTTGGTCTATTTTGCTTAACAAGGGCCAAGCCCTGTTTGAAAAATTAAAAAAAAAAGATTAATAGGATTTGTGTCTCCAGGATTTTTCTACAATCTCTTTCCCCATTACTAAAACATCACCAAGTTTTTCCCTCCTAAAAGAGCAATTGTTGGTGAGTTGTTTTTTGGTCATATCTGGCTCTTTATGACCCCATTTGGGGTTTTCTTAGTAAAGATAATGTAGTATTTCTTTTTTTTCTCCAACTCATTTTATAGTTGATGAAACTGAGGCAAATTGACTTGTCAAAGGTCACACTGCTAAATGCCTTCCTGAATGGGTCTGGTACTCCTTTACCAAATATTTGCCAATTCTAGCTCCACAATAATCTTTGATCTATCTTAAGGTAAACTATCACATTACTAATAAACTGATTCAAGTTAATTATCATCTCATGCCTAAAATAATGCTTATCAGAAGGAGTTTAGCCTATTAGAAAGAATACTAGACTTTTTTTATCAGGAAGATGTGAGTTCAAATTTTAATTTATTCATTTCAAAGCTATGTTACCCTGGTCAAATAATATAATCTTTTTGGGTGCCAATTTCCCATCTATAAAATGAGGATGTTGGACTTGATGGCTTCAACACCTAAATTCCATAATCCAATGAACAGCCTAATTAATTTCTCTGTTTCCTAAGCCCTTTCTTGTCTACCAACTCTCACACAATTGCAAAAAAAGCTCATATTGCTGGGTCCCTCTCTTGCTCCACATCCTTCAGAGGTTCCCTCTTATCTTAAGAACAGTTACAACCTACTTGGGGCAGTATTTAAGAACTTCCAAAACTTAAATTTATGTTATAAGATGTTCAATATTCTCTTTCACACATTCTATATTTAAACCGAATTGGACTACCTGCTTTTCACCGAATTTGTTATTTTAACTTCTGTCTCCCTACATGTGTATTCTCCATGACTAGAATGTACTCTGTCATCTCTCCTTCCTCAATTCCTTATTTTCCTTCCATTCTTCACTCAGGTGGCAATCTCTTTTGAGTCTCATTTTTTTGGGTTTACTTTCTTCCTCTTCAAATTACTTTGCATTTGCTAAATAATATCAACAATGATAATAAAGTAGTATTATAAAATCGACAAAATATTTTGCTATTATATTTCATTTACAAGGAAGTAGACAAGGGAGACAGCTAAGCAGCTCAATGGATAGAATACTGGGCTTGCATTCAGGAAGACCTGAATTCAAATCCAGATCAGATTCTTACTAGCAATTTGACCCTAGATAAATCACTTAACCTCTGTTTACCTTAATCCACTGGAGAAAGAGATGGCAAATATTCCATGAACAATAGGATTCATAGGGTGATAAAAAATTGGAAATGACTGAATGACTAAATAATTACAGTACTAAGATTCACAACTGTTAACCAGTAAGTATCTGAGAAATGGTTTGAATTCAGGTTTTCTTGACTTCTAGTCCAGTATTCTTTCTAGTATGACATATTTCCTTTACTTATGTGTTCTTATTTGACTCAAAGTTATCTCCCATCTGAGGAAAAGAAGGCTGCTTTGAGAATAAAAATTGATCACCTACTTCCAAACTCATTACTATATGTTCTCCTTTCTACCACAAGTCAAAAGAAAATATTCAGAGTTGCTTACACCATGTATGAAGCCAATTTGTTCAGTCTCATAACCCTATTAAATAGGTAAGTTTTTATAGTATCTTTTGCAATACACATAATTCATTCGTCTCCAATACATCCTGATATCTCCTATATCTGGACCATTTGGCTATGAGAGGTAGCTTGCAGTTTCTCCACCCCCTCTATCTGGTCAGTGGCATCACCATTTTAAAATTATTTACATGTTCCAGGAAGCCCAGATAGTTAAGATTTGTTAGTTTACTTTTTTTTAACAGTGAAATGCCTCCCCAATAAAATCTGTCCCTCATACTCTCATTTAAGGGAAAGGTAACAAAATCTTTATCTAACTCAGCCAGTTTTCTGGAAATCTATGAGTAAGTATCAACAACACATATCCAGCATACAAGATTCTATATGTATCTACTTAATCTACAAATGACTCAAGTATCCAACCTACCTCACTGAATGACAAACAACAAATTCAAAAACCCCTGAGTGACATTGCTATTGGACCAGTTGTAATATAAACTGGAGACCAATTCCCTAAAAGTTTTCTTTACCACAACAGAATGAAAACAGTTCCTTTTTCCCTTCCTCCCAAAACCTAGCTCCTGTCGACCCAAATAAGAACTCTGTAAAAACTTAGCAGACTTTCCTGAATGAGGAGGTTCAATTTTCTGCAGGGGTCTGATAGGATGAAGCAAATTAGAACTGAGGTCCACTGCATCTGACTCGTTTCTACTGACTATACTTCACATTATAATTGTGTTTCTTCAGTAACACTTGCTTTATTGTCTTTTTTTTTTTGGTCCTTTGACAGATGAGGCAAGTAAGCTCTACTTTTTCCATTTCTCTAGTCCTTTCAATGCATCAGGAATATTAAACACATTGAATATTTATGTAATCACTGTTTTAATATTTTATTATCCCTCTCTTGCTAGACATGAGTGTATATAGCTTGTGACTCAGTTAAATCTCTGATTCCTCAATTCAAATATTTTATTGAATAAATGCTTGTAAAAGATAAGACTTTAAGTCGATCTTGGATTTCATGGAAGAGTATTTCTCCTAAAATAATAACATCTCTAGAGACAGAGAGACAACTCCCCAGGAAGAGTCGTTCAGGGAAAGTAAGAGGTTCAATGGACTTCCTAAAAGTTCCAAAGCTAGTTTGTGTCTGATTAAGGATTCAAACCTAGGGTTTTTTTATCTTTTAGACTAGTTCTCTCTTGACAGAAATAACTATCTCATTCGTTGGGCTTGCACCAAAGAACGGAGGTAACTGCTTAATCAGAAAAGAATGGAAACTGTAATTCAGTATAACTACTTCCTGATGTGGGGAGATGACATTTTCTTTATTCTGAATTTCTCTGGCTGCAATCCATCAATCAACACTTGTTAAGTGCCAACTCTGAAGCAAAAGACAATGCTTGTCTCCAAGGAACTTATAATCAAATGGGAGAGACAACATGAAATTAAATATATACAAAGCAAATTATATACAGGATATATAGATTATAAGAGAGAAACCATTAAACTTAAGAAGGGGATGTCAAACAGAAAAATTATACAAAACAAGATATTACTCTTAGGAAACTCTTCATCTATACTTTGAATGCCAATTACGAAATTCATTTTTAAAAAGAATTAAAATTATTTGTATGAATAGATTTCATAAATTATAATTAATCCACTACCTCTTCTTTGGGCAGCTAGGTGGGGCAGTGTATAAAGTGCTGCACCTAGACTCAGGAAAACCCAATTGCCTGAGGAAAATCTGACTAGCTTTTCAGTCCTTGGCAAGTTATTTAACTCTTTGCCTCAATTTCTTTATTGATAAAATGAGTTGGAACGGGGAATGGCAAACCACTCCTGTATTTTTGGCCAAGAAAATCCGAAATGGGGTCATGAAGCATAAGCCATGACTGCGATGACTCAACAACAACAGCTTCTTCTCTAGACACACGTATTTGAGCTCTTGAGTCAGCAAATCATATTTTTTGTTAGGTTTTTGCAGGGCAAATGGGGTTAAGTGGCTTGCCCAAGGCCACACAGCTAGGTAATTATTAAGTGTCTGAGACCGGATTTGGACCCAAATATTCCTGACTCCATGGCCGGTGCTTTATCCACTGCACCACCTAGCCACCCCTAAATCATATTTTTCTTGATTCTACTTAAGTGCTCCACTTTCTCCTTTGGATACAGTGGAATAAAATCTTTCTGCAGCTCATTTTCATAGTTAATGGAAAATACTCTAGTGGGAAAGGACTTAAATATATATAGTTATGTTAATAGCATGTTGGTTACCTAACCCTGAAGCAAACATAGAGGAAAGTTCTTAAGATCCCTACAAATAAGAAGAGTTTTACTTAATAGCTCAAGGTTTTACCACTGCCTGCTGTCTCCTTTTTGGAAGGAATAGGAGAATACAAAGTTATGTCATGTCAATTGTGGGAAGAAGTAAACATTAAAAAAAAAGCATGGGTCTTGGTAAATGATAAAGAAACCAGGGTCATGACTGTTTCTACCTATTTTTTCTAAAAGTGGGAATCCTAAAGAAATCAATATTATAATAATTAGCTAAATATAGAAATGCATATTCATTCTTTGTCTTTGCAACCAAATGAATAAGCTTTGTAAATTCCTATTTGTACTGATTTACTTTTGTACTTTTTTTTCCAACTAAATTGCTGCTAAAGTCCTACAGGCCATTTCTAACATTTTTTTGGAAAGAATCATACCAAATAAAAGTGACCGCTAAAAAGGATTTGTTCAGATTATAATAAAGGTTAATATTAGCAATTCTAAGCATTCTTTGTTTTCTTTTCCCTTCTCTCCCTTCCTTTTCCCCCTTCTCCTCTCCTCTCTTTTTCTCTCATCATTTATACAAAGGAAAACATGTAATACATTTCAGGAGAAAAGTATTTATTTATCAGCCCTCTTACTTGAAAGAGAGACTTTTTGAAAGCTATCCACCGTTTTGATAGAAGACAAAAGCAAACATTCCATCACTTAAACACCTTGGAACAAAAACTGCAATTCACATTTGAGGTAGAAAATGGCCATTTCTCAATGCCTTCACTATTAAAGCATTCATAATATGGCTTAAAGCTATTTGCTGTACATAGAAAACAAGCTAACATGGATCAATACTGACTGAATAGTCTACTATTCTGTTAAGTGTTAAAATACCCATTCTATAAGAGTAAGAGCCTAGGAAAACTGAGAGGAATGAATGCCTGTTCCTAAAGCACATTATTTGAAATGGGTTCTTTATTGTGGACACCCTGATTAAGCAAAATGGTCACAAGAAGGTTTAAATAAAATAAAGGATATAATATACATAACAAATAAAAGAATATAATATAAAACCAGATGTAGATCCAGTAGAAAACATTAGTAAGAGAATATTTCTCCATATAGGAGGTATATTTTATATTTTTGCTATTAAATATTTATATAATTTGAAAGAGGGGGTGCTTTGTTTTTTGGTTTGGGGACATGAAAATTTATTCAATTATCCAGATAGTTTCTCAAAATAATAAAATTCTGATCATAATTTTAAGAATTATTTTTTATGCTTTTTTTATCAGTGGGCTCTTTGAATTTTTTATTTTATTATTTGAGCTATGCTGAGGATATTTCCTCCTTGCATGAAGAAGTATTACAAGATATCAGGTTTTCTACGACTTTGCAAATAATCTGAACTAGTATGGTAGCTATTTGAATTGGGAGTCCAAGGAATGCATAGCAGGTCAAGTAGATAAATTAGGGAGAAACTAAGGGCTGATGGGTTTCAACTCAACATTAGAAAGCAATTCATGTAGAAGAAAATTAGAGATCAATCTTGCTATGTATCTCAAAGTGAAATGTTCATAAAAAAAGGAAAATTCATGAATTGTAGTAATATGCAAAGAAGACAGAGAAGACCAGAAACAATGACCACATATCCCTATTTATCTTCCTTCAATAAAATATTTCACAACAGTCTGATGGTTCATGAAGGACTATGCTTGCTGAAAACATCAGAAAGGAAAAAGTAGTCTAACCCACAATTTTTTCAGCAATAGATCACATTTTCAATTTCAATTTCAAAAAATTTTTCAATTTTTAACTTGATTATAGGTAATCCAGTATCTTGTTGTATTAATTGCAGAAGATAAAAAATTTACTTGATTCAGCAGAAAAAAATGAAACTTAGCAGGCCATTCTCTAATAATAAAGTATCTATATATTAAAATCATTCAAAGTTTCTTGCTAAATTCAGCCTAGAAGATAATTTTATTATATCAAAAGACCTGTGATAGCATTCTACTTCAACCTACAGATATCCTATCACCTGCAACTAACTTTCAGTAGATGCAATGAGTATGAATTCTCCATCAACAGACCTTTTGAATTTGAAAAAATGTTAGCTCAGGCCTTTATATTATTTTTCATTTGGACTATAGTCATACTCTTCTATTGCCCTCTCTTGTCTCTCCAATTCATCCTGTATTCTACTACCAAAGTCATTTCCCTAAAGCACAAATCTGACCATATCAGTCAATAAATTTTAAGTGACTCCCTTTCAGCTCCAAGATCAAATATCAAATCCTGTCCTCTTGTACTTAGACACATTCACACATACACACAAACATATTTTATATTTATGATATATATACATATAAACACACATACATACACACATTGTACACAGTTGCTTGCATATTGTGTCTATTAGATTGTAAGTTCCTTGAAAGTTGGAGATATTTTGTTTATTCTTTATATGCCCATTGTTTAGCATATTCTTAGTACAGAGGGGATACTGGACAAATATTTATTGCTTTTATAATACAAGTAGATTCTTTTGTTTTTCTTTCTTTGGTCTCTGTGGGAGAGGGAGTCAAGAATGATATTCCTGGATCAAAAATAAGTCCAGTTCAGTAACATTTTTATAGGGTCCCAAGTTGTTTTGCAGAATACCTGAATCACCTTATACCTTCAGCAAGAGAACATTAATTATTTATTTTGTTTGGATCAAATTTGTAAATATAAGTGCATGAGATGAAATTTGGAAATTATTTTAATTTTCATTTCTCTAACTAGCAGTCATTTGGAGCATTTATCCATAATGCTACTGATAGTTGTGAGGAATGTAGGGTGTTTGGCTTCCACAGAATGTAAAAGGAGAAAGATTAAATTTATATACATATTACAAAATCTGGGGTCTGCCTATGGCTGTTGTGTCCATGTGCAGGTATGTAAGAGTAAGGCAAAAGGGGAGACAAAGGAATTAACCCAACCAATCACAGAACTGAGAGAGATCTTCCAACCTAATCAGATTTGAGATTATATCAGGCCTCTCTACCTAGTTCTGGGTTGACCTAGGGTTCCTGACCATGTGCTTCATTAATGAGGTTCATACATATTACTATTCACTCCCCCTGTGACAATGGAGGCTCATTATATTGATTAGATTATAACCCTGATGATTCCGAACACTGACTGACTTGAAGGGAAGGAGAAAGCCTTTTAAACTATAAATAAGACTGGACATTATCATAATTTAGGCTTTTTCATGCTAGGGGAGATAACCCTTTTTCTGCAGAAAAGTAATAACCATTTCAATCACTTCAGACTAAGTTTTTATAATTATGAGCCATCGTATTCATCCCCAGAAAAGTAACCGTTCATGTTCTTGAATTATTTATCAATTAGGGAATCATGCTTCTTCTTGAATCAGTTCCCTATATATCTTGGAAATCCAACCAAGTTAAGTAATCAAAATGCTTGATTTTTCTTCTGCAGTTTTCTCTACCTTTGGCTGAATCATGAACTCTTCCCCATCCATAAACATGAAAGTCATTTTCTTACTAGCTCCTCTAAATTTGGATGTTACCCTTAATGCCTAAGTTGTGTACCTAATTTATCTTGGACTATAGTCTATCTATTATCATTTACAATATTTTCCAGCTTTTCCAGCAGTTGTTTTCAAATACTGAGGTCTTACCCTAATAACTGGTATCTTTGGGATTCTGAAACATGAGATCATTGTGCCTGTCTCCTTCTGCATATTTTTAAACAAATCTATTCCACTGAATGATTTATTGCATATCAAATCAGCATCAAAGGGTTTAAATCAGAGGTGTGGAACTCTGTATCTCAAAACTCTCTAGTCCTTTGGGACTTCATCAACAATATAAATAAAAAATATAATCGACCATAAGTAATATTAATTTATAAATAGAGCACCTGGAGTCAGGAGGACCTGAGTTCAAATGTGACCTCAGACACTTAAAAATTATCTAGCTGTGTGACCTTGGGCAAGTCACTTAATCCCACTGCCTTGCAAAAAAAGCCAAAAACAAACAAAAAACAATTGCTTGATGGATTCTGTGCATTATGTACAAAATTAATAATAACTGTATCCTGTGTCTTTGTTGAAGTTATTGTTTCAATTCATTTTGAGCTTTCTAGGTTTATGCAAGATAATCATGATGTCTATCGCCAAGAAGAAATTATTTTGCTTTCTCTTTATCGAAGCTAATTTTTGCCATTATATTTATAAGTCAAGACAGTTCTCATTTTTTACTGTGTTATAGATCCCTTGGGAATTCTGGGGAAATCTGTGTGTAGAATGTGTTTAAATGAATGAAATAAGATACAAAGGATTACAAAGGAAACCAAATATTCTAAAATAAACATTTTAAGATATTTTTAAAAAATAAATTCACAGACCACCTGAAACTTAAGGATCCCTCACTTAGCCAATGATGCCATTTTATAGATGAGCAACTGAGGTACAAGTACTTTTAGCAACTTGTCAAAGTCTTAGAGCAACTAATCATCAGAGTATTCAGATCTCAGACTCCAGAGCCTGAATTCTTTTTGTGCCATAATTTCAATCATTATATTCTGAAGAAACATTGTCATTGCTTAGATGTCTAATATTTTACAAAGTAATGAATACCAGCAAACTAGGGATTTGGTGACATGATAATTGTTACTGTGGTTTTTTTAGGTTTTTTATTTTTTTGCAAGGCAATGGGGTTCAGTGGCTTGCCCAAGGCCACACAGCTAGGTAATTAAGTGTTTGAGGCCGGATTTGAACTCAGGTACTCCTGACTCCAGGGCCGGTGCTCTATCCCCTGCGCCACCTAGCCGCCCTGATTGTTACTGTTAAATAGCTTATCCCCTGCCCCCCAAAAGTCAGATTCGTAATTATATTTATGTTTCATAAAGTAATTGACAAATGAAACTAGGATTAATTTACAAATTTTGGGTAACATCCAGAGATAAAGAGATAAATCTCTGTTATTTTTATGAGAAGAAATGTGCTCTTTCCTATTCATTTGAAGGGGGAAAGGAAAGCAGTGGGAAATGCTATGTATAATAATGAACCAGTAATAGCATTTATTATCATCCTATTTTAATAAAATGGGAGATTAGCATGCTAGATAAAACTAAGTGGAAGTGAAGAAAGAAAAGCAATCCCATACTGTCCCTTCATGAAAAGGAATTCCATTTATATACTCAGAATCTTAAAAAAGCAATAAAATTGTCTCAGATATCAAGAGAGAGAAACATTTAAAAAAAAAAAACTTAAATACCCTGTATAGTTTGCATAGGGAAATGAGGAAAAGTATTTACAAATACTATCAAAATTTGAGCAGTACATTATATCACTATAATTAAATACTAAAATTATATTTCATTAACCTCAATAAATTTAAGATTAGGACAGAGATATCTCCAAGAGAAGCATTAAAATAGAGTGGAGAGTCTGGGCAAGGCCAAGATCGTGGAAAAAATGCAGGAACTCACCTGAGCATTCTCCTAAACTTATTTGAATACTTTAAGTAATGCTATAAAACATTTCCTAGGAGATAAAATAATTTTCCTATCAAGGCACCTTATAAAAGTTCTGTTGCACCTGGGTAAGAGTAAACAACTATATAGCATGGGGCATGCTAACATAGAAAAGGCCCAAGAAAACCAGAACTTTGTTTTGGATCCCTTTAATATGTAATATATCCATAGAATACTTTACATGCACAGAGGTCAAATGCAGTGAACAATTCAGATAGTTCAGATCCTGAAGAATTTCTTAGTAATACTGATAGAAATTGAAAAGACAATGTGGACATAGATTTACTTTAGTAAAATGACTTAGTGGGACCCTCTCCACTAGGCATGAAATTCCTAAATGATGAGACACTGTCCTGGTGGAAATTTTAGAAAATTCCTTTTGCACATGTGTTGGTGTCCTGCCTTTATAGCCATACAATCTTAGATTTAGAAGGAATTTAGGATGGCATCTATTTCAACTCTCTGTATGAAATATTATTCTCCTCTATAAAGGTCTACATAGCAAATGGCCATCTATAACTGGGGGAACCATGTTAATTAAAAAAAAGAAATAAAAAAGAAACTGTAGACAATTTTGGTGACCAATTATATTCAACAGATTCTAGGCAAGAACTCATGTGAATCAACAACCCCTGGTGGTTTAATGGTAACTGAGAACTGTTCTTTTATTCTACCTCCAAACTTTGTTTCATGTGAAGCGTGACCACATTCTCATCTTACTGATGGACTAGAGAAGGGAAGGGAAACAAAAATATTGGGGGAAAAAAGAACTGTAACTTCTTCCAAACATAAAAGATAACAATATTTTTTGTTATGTTATTTTGTTATGATCCCCCAAACAAACCTTGCTGTTATTATTATTTGGTCCTTTTCATTGTATCTGTCTTGTTATGTTATCCATTTGGGTTTTTGTTGGAAGAGATACTGGAATAGTTTGCCATTTTTCTTCTCTAGCTCATTTTATAGAGGCAGAAACTAAAGCAAATAGGGTTAAGTGACTTATCTAGAGTCAACAGTCAGTAATATCCGAGACCATTTTAAAATTCATGAAAATGAGTTTTCCTTAACTCCAGTTGTGGCATTCTCTCCAATGCCATACCTCGCTGAACCAAAAATGAATGATGCCAACTTACTGTTTCCTTAGAGACAAGAGTAGGCACTATGTTAATGGACCTTAATAACTATAATACAGGCAACGAGTAAGGTAGAATATCTCATTCTGTAGGTAAATGACTGAGTTACATTTAAGGAAGATCAAAAGTAAAACTAAAAGCCCCCACCTTGTGACCTGGGAGGAGAGCTGAACATGATCTCATGAATATAATATAATTTGCTAAGAGAGCATTCACATTGTAGATTAGAGATTCTTGATTAGGATATGAGGATCTCTGCAGCAACCCCCACCTCATCTTTTTTATAGATTTCAGGATATGTTTTATCTTATACTATATCATAGTTTTTTTTATATTAAACATTGTATTTGACACCTGATTTAAAAAAAATCAATTTTTCCCATTTGAAAAATATTATCCTGAAAAGGAACCAGAAGCTTCATTGAAGTACTATTGCTCTCAGTAAACTATACACCTATTCTAAATTTTTAAAAGCAAGAATTATGCAGTTTCAATAATGTACCAATATAAATCATGTCTTCGAATTATTACCATAATTTAGCAGGCAGGAATAAAAGAGCAGTTGAGAAATTAAATGGATAAATACCTGGAACTAGGAAAAAAGAGAGAGAAGACAACATAGCTCATCATCTATCTCAACAAAGCTGCTCAATCTCAAGAGCTGTCATTTGAAATTTTACTTACATCCCCAGTCAACCATGTAGATTGTTTCAGGAAAGCTAGATTGACAGCACTTAGCCCAACGACTTAAATATAATAGGCATTTCCATAATCTTTGTTGAAGATTCTCCAGGGGAAGAAGTATTTTGTTTTTGTCTTCTCCAATGTTTAATGCAACCCACTGAACATTGTTTGCTTTCTGTATTCCTGACTTGTGGTTTCAACTGAGAAGGAAATTTCTAGTAAAGAAATATTCATTACCAAAGCAAGATGGCAATCATTCCACAAATAATCATCTTGTGTGAGGCATTTATAGGTTAAGATACTGACTCAAATAGAATGTGTCAGAGATAGAAATTTGAACCTTTATCTTTCCAACTTTCTCCCCAGTCTTACATTCATGATGCCAAACAACTTCTCCTTAATATAAGTTCATTAATTGAATTCAACTGAAATGTACCTAAAATCCACATGGCAGAGTAGAGATGGTCTTGGCACGGAGGCAAGAAGGTTAGGATTCAAATTCGACTTCAAACACTACCTAGTTGTGTCTCTCTTGGAGTCATTTAATTGTTATGTCTTAGAAATAGATCATTTTTTCTATTTTCTTGTTAATTGAACCTGTGATTTAATTGAGTTAAGTAACTCCCAGTGAGAAAATACCTTTACCATTTCAGATGGACAACTGCCCTGCACTTTACATCTTCCAGAATTGCCTAGTACAATCAAGAGTTGTAAAGGGCCATGACCTGTCCAGGGTGCTGCAAGTGTTAAGAGGCAGAGAATAAACTTAGTTCTGAGTCTTCCTGACTAAAACTGTCTCTGTTTGCCATGGAACTGACACTGCTTTTCAGCTAAAGATACGACTTGAGGGACTTCCTAAACCCTATGGCTTGAACATTATTAAAATCCAGATTGATAATCAAAACAATAGTATTTTTGTTTCTATACATAGCATGACAATCTACTTCCCTAACCATTCTACACAGAATCCTTGCCACCAGGGAGCTAAAGGCTGCCTACTGGGAAGATCCCACTCTGGGTACCATTTTCTACCATCTGAATATTAGATGTGGACTTTTCCCACCAAGAAATTATTTTATTTACACTCCATAATTTCATAGAAATATAATTGTTATTACCCTCAAATGCAAGGGAAGCTTCTCGAGGGCTGTTTTGTTTTAATACCTCTAGCTCCAGATGATATTTTAAGAAATACTTGTTACTTCTAGTTCTTAAAACATAACCCTCTGCTTCCAACTCTGTAGCTTTGAAAGGACTTCATGTCTAAAATACTCGCATTATCACCTCTACTGCAGTTTCCTAGGCTTCCTTCACGACTAGGCTCAAATTCTGCAGTAAGCTTTTACTACCGGCAACTAACTCCATCTTTTTAAAAAATTTATTTATCTATTTTCATTTATGTGTACATGTATATTTTTAAGTTACAAAATTTCCCTCCACCCTCCCTTCCCACCCTCTTCCCTCAGCAGCAGTCAGGTTAGCATTGTACATACATATTTTGATAAACATGTTTACAGATTAGAAATATTTGGTATGAGGAATTAGGTTTAAGGGAAAGAGATAAATAAGAGATCATTTTTATAAAGTGTTCATCAGATTCTGAAGGGTTTTTTTTGTATGTGTTTTCTTTTAACTGTCTCCATCCTGAAAGGTTTCCCCCCTTCCAATTATGTCAATCTACACTGTAAATATTTTATCTGTTCTATTATCTTCATATTTCATTCATTTTATATGTACTTAGTTACTGACATGGTGTCTCCAGCTAATAGAATGTAAGTACCTTGAAGGCAGGGACTGGTTTTTGTTTGTTCTGCTTTGTTTTACTTTTTGCTTTTGTTTTCCATTTCATAAACAGAACTGTTGTGTAACTATTGTGTAACTGTTGTATAAACTCACAGAGAGCACAATGGCTGGTACATATTAAGAACTCAACAAATACTGCTTGCCTGAATGACTTGAATTAAATTTGCAATGTAGGGTCTTTTCCCTATGCCATTATCAACTTTAATGCATTCCCCACTTTATATTCCTTTTCCTGCCCAGGCAGTGACCAGAAAAAAAAAAAGGTCTGATGCATCATGCCAGCACCACTAGATATCCCCCCGACACATACACACACAGATCAAAAGTAGGCCAATACAAATTGAATCACCAACACACAAAGGACCTGTTCAGAGCCTGCCAGCTTAGTTGTCCTTGGCAATGCTGCAATTACAGATGGGCATCTCCTTACCTAGTGGCACTTTATAATGCCTCCCTTCTCCACTCTTTTTACAGATGAAATAATGTCACCAAAAATAGGACAGCATTAAGTGATGGATCTTTTAAGACCTATTATACATGATGCATTCCCCCTTCCTGACCTCTGCAGTTCATCCAAACTGACCTTCTTTTCCTTCACACAAGATTGTCCATCTCTTGCCTCCGTGCTTTGCTCAGGTCAGTCTCCAGGCATTCCTTCTCACCTCCAGGTTTTATCACCACCTAGTTTTCTTCCAATCTCTGCTAGGATGTCACCTCCTATATGAATCCTTTCTTGTTCTCTAGTGATTCTCTCTCTAAATGATCTTGTCTTTATGGTATATATACTTGTATGTCTGTATGTTGATGAATATAAGCTAATTGAGGAAAGGCATGATTCTGGTTTTTAGCCTTACATACACAGAACCTAGCAAATTATGTGATCTAAGAGGCATAGCATAAATCATTATGTGAGTGCTAAAATTGTTTTTACATATAATTTGAAAAATAAAACACAATTAAATATTAAAAAAAACTTCAAAAATGTAAAAAGTAAATTTATGACAAGAATCATAGGTGGGACTATACTGTTAACAATGATGCTAGATCTTTTCAGTTTAAAATGGATTGTCCCTTTAGAAGGGAAACATCATCTATGTGTCCCATATCAGGATTAGGGATAAAAGGAAATTATAACATCAGCACTTAATCCAATACGGGAACCAAAACACAGGGTCACGCTAGATTGATTTGTGAATGGACAACACCATTATGCTTGACATTTATATGGCCCATACTCAAGACCTAGTCTATGTTTTACAGCTTATCAGACTCTCATCTTGTCCACAGTCCTATTACAAAATCTATCTCTTCTCTTTCTTCTTTTAAGAACATTAATCAAATCAACAAGGCAAAAGGCATGACTTCACTATCATCCCTGTGCCTTTCTAGCCCCATAACACAGTTTTAAGCTTATTACAGAGATCACTCCCCCCTTATGATCTAGATAAACCTCTCCTCTTATTATTCCTGGTACCTGACAAACTATCACTGTCTTGGCAGAGGTCATCTCCCAAGCTTAATATGTATTCCCTCCTCACCTTCTTCAAGGCTATTCCTATTTCACATTGTACAGAAAAGAACAGGGTGTAGACACTCTTCTCTAATCTTCTTTCTGATTCATTTTGTTTCCTTTTTTTCTCTTTTTATTTAATTTTTTTGTTACATTTTGTGCTTTGAGTTGTCTTAATCCCTTCTCTCCCCAACCCCACATTAGAATAGGCTGTATTTAACACATACATATAAGGAACCAAAGAATTCACACTTTTGTACATCAGAGTTTTCACTGGAGGTAGAAAGCATTTATGTTTTTAAGTTTTTGCAAGGCAAATGGGGTTAAGTGGCTTACCCAAGGCCACAGAGCTAGGCAATGATGAAATGTCTGAGGTCAGATTTGAACCCAGGTACTCCTGACTCCAGGGCTGGTGTTCTAGCCACTGTACCACCTAGCCAGCCCATAGATAGCATTTTCTTACATAAGACCTTTGTAGATGATTCGGATGATAATATTATTCAGAATAGCTTGGTTATACAGTTACTTTTTCAAACAGTATTACTGCAATTGTGCAATAATCTAATTCTTCTCATTTCACTCTCCATATATTCATGCAAGTCTTTCTATGTTTTTCTAACTCCAACTTGCTCATTATTTCTTATAGCACAGTGGTATTCCATTACAATCGTGATAACTAACTTATTCAATCATTCCCCAAAAGAGGGACATCCCCTTGTCACTCATCCTTAATATTTCTTTTTACCCCTTGTTTTAGGCATAAGAGACTTACAAAGTCAAAGTATATACAACTGGGGTACAGATAGATAATCTAATTTTTCTCAGGGCAGGAATTATTCATCTGTGTTCCTATGATTTTTGTTTCTCATTTAAACTTGTTTCAAAAGTAGAAGGAAATCCTGATAGAAGAAACTTATCTTGCTAACACAGATTAGCAACTGATCTGTAACTTTTTATCTTACTGAGTTGCCCAGGGGGCTGCAAAACAGAGAGAGGTGTCCAGAATCATAAAATTTGGGGCAGAACATAAGCCAGGTAATTCTAACTCTAGGAAAACCCTACCTCTTTTATGAGAAATCCACATCTTTATTGTTACTGTTAAGAATTATAATCTCCAATGATAGTAAATGCTTTTATTGAACAGAATATCATGCCAACCTAAGAATTTTCTTCAAAGTCCCCAAGGCACATTAAATAGCTTTTCCCATCTATTAAGAAAAAATGACTTAGGTATACTTCAAAATGCAATCATTTCAAAAACAGTTTAAGTAATAGTTTCAAGGGAGCTTTTTCCAACCTGCTGAATTTTAGAGTTGGAATGTGTCTTGGAGATATAGTCTTTTAGGGATGAAAATATTAGGGATTTGCAGATGAAATTTAGGGATGAAAAGGCACTGCTTTTAAAAATCTAGAAAAGGTAAAATCTAATAAAATGAAATTAAATAGGGGTAAAAGCAAAACTTTATGTATGATAGAAAGAAATCAACTTCCTAAATTCTTGGCAGGGAAGCCATTGTTAGAAAGCTTTATCTGGTTGGTGGGGAGATATAAATCCATATAGATTATGGATAAAATATGGCAACTCCCCCAAATGCTAAGGCAATCTTGGTTGGATTGAAGAAACACAGCTTCCAAAAAACAGGGAATCAATAACTCCACTATGTACTACTCAACAGATTACATTAGGTTTATCATGTTCAGACATGGGCACTAACGTTTAAGAAGAGAATTATGGACTCTAGGACATCAAGAGAAAGATAGCTAAGATGGCCAAAGAAACTGGGAATGGTTAGCTTCTTTTCGAATATAGGAAGGGCTGTCAGGTAGAAGAAAGGTTCATCTGTTTGATTCAAAAGGGAAGAACCAGGAACAATAAGTAGAAGATAAAAAGAGGCGGATTGGGGTGGCTAGGTGGCACAGTGGATAGAGAACCGGTCCTGAAGTCAGGAGTACCTGAGTTCAAATCTGGCCTCTGACAATAATTGCCTAGTTATGTGGCCTTGGGCAAGCCACTTAACCCCACTGGCCTTGCAAAAAAAAAAGTCCTTAAAAGAGGTAGATTTATGTGTGATATCAGAAAAATGGAAAAAAATGTTAACAGATGTGCCAAATTGGCCTGGTATTTCTCAGAAATCATAGCATCTTCTCCCTAAAGATCTTTAAAAAGAAGCCCATTTTAAGTTACGAATATGATTTCTTGGTATTGATTGAATTAGGTGACTCCTGAATGCCATTTTATTTAATAATATGAGATTCTGAGCTTCTCCCAGATTAGTATGTAATTATCAACTTGATATGGAAGCAGTTATGTGGTGCAGTGCATAGACAACCAAGCTTAGAGTCAGAGAACAAAATTCAAATCCAACCTCATATTCCTGAAGTAAAATAGGAAAAGATTATCAGTTCCCTCAAAGAGTTGTACTGGGGAGCAACTATAAAGAGCCTGGCAAATGGTAGATGCTTAGTGATGCTTATTCCCTTCTCCTTAAAACATTATGAAAGAGATATGAGAGAACTCAATTCTAACCCATATTCCTTTCTAAAGAAGTGTTTTTAGCAAACAAAATGATGCCTAACATCAATGGTCAAAATTAATGAACTACAGACAAGAAGTGGAGCAGTTCCACTCTAAAAGTAATATTTCTATCTGTGTTGCTTGAAATACCATTGTCTGCAAGTGTATGCATGTGTATACTCTGAGAGAATTTCCCCTTCTAAATATGCCAAAATAGATAAAAAACTATGATGAATTCCGTATTTGATTAGCAGGTAAGGAATTATATACTATTTCTTGAAAAAATGTCTATGTTGATCCTTTAATCATTTAACTTTTCACTATTCTAGTCACCTCTCTTAAGAATGTAACTTACAAATGAAGTGTCAAGTTATATTTCTAGCCTCTAGGCCCTAATTATCATTATTCTATTTTTAATATCATTATAAATATTCCTAGAATCATCTTTTTCTATTAGCCAACAATCACAGTCAAGTTGCTTCATTCATCCTTAAATTGGCAATAATTATCTGAACCTACTCATTCTCTAATGAATTACAAAGGATATTTAGGCACATCCATAACTATGAATGCATTATGGAAATTCTATTTAGTTAAGTGGTAGCTAAGTTTGCTATAAGCACAGGATTTACACTCATTTAACTGCACAAGTAGAGATTTTTGTTTGTTTCCTAGGAGAGAATAATGTCTTATCTGAAGGTATAGTAATTCCAGTACATAGCCTATTTTGAGTCTAAAGGTGTTAGCAAATTTTCTTTCTCCTAAAAACAGATGTGAGGGCTTACACTAAGGATAATAGAAAAGCTGTCTAGTTCAGAAGCAATTCTAATTTAGCACATTACCTCCACTGCCAAACTGATAACTGCATTGTGCTTTCATAGAAAATCACCCTTTTAATTTGGAACTATGTCCAAAGGGCAATCAAACTGCGCCTTCCCTTTGAGCAATATCCCTACTTGCTCCATATCCCAGAGATCACACAAAAAAGGGAAAAAATGTACATGGTAGAAAAATATTTATAGTAGCTCTTTTTGTGTTGACAAAGAATTATAAAATTAAAGGAGGTTCATCAACTGGGAATGGCAGAAGTTGTGAGTCATGAATATAAAGGATAATAATTATACAGTAAAAAATGAACAGGTATATTTCAAGAAAACCTGGAAAGACTTACAGGAACTGATGCAAAGTGAACTGAACAGAACCAGTAAAACAGGGTTCACAATAATAGCAACATTTTTATGAATAGCTTAGCTCCTCTCAGCAATACAATGATTTAAGACAATTCTAAAGAACTCCTGAAGGAAAATTCTATTCACATCCTTAGAAAGAACTGATAGTCTGAATGCAAACTATTTTCACTTTATTTTTTTTATGTTCACAATCTTATCACTTCCCCTAACATTCCACTCTCCTGATCTCACTTACCAGACCTTATTGTTTCTCTATCTTCACTCCATCTCCTTCATCTGTTCTCTTCTCTCTCCTTCAAAGGACAGCAATCCCATTGAATCCCTCATCTGGGTTATTGCTATAGCCTCCAAATTGCTCTCTCAAGTCTCTCACTTTTCCAATTCATGCTATGCATAACAGGTCATTGATTTTCCTAAACTAAGATCAAATAAAAACATAGACATGGAATATATTTTTAGAACTCTGAATACAGAGTTACAAATACTTGAGGAAGTGGATCAAGAATCCTGACAAATACCTCAGGATTTGTCAAATTATTATTTTTTAAGCTGCAATCTCAGATTAAAGCCATTCTCCGTTTCAAGCAGTTTTATTTTACATACTTAGGCGGAAATGTTCAAGGCAATAAACATGAAGTCTGTATATGAACATCAAGAATATTATAGTGGAGTCGTCTTGGTTGATATATACAGTTATAAACACAAGAATTTTGCTGAGTTACGTGTGTGTGTGTGTGTGTGTGTGTGTGTGTGTGTGTGTGTGTGTTGGGTTCACTAACAAAATCTTACAGTCAACTCAGTACAAAACATCTCAACCAAAAAAATCTATTGCCATTTCAACAAACATTGCCAGCAACAATAAGATAGAAATTTAAAAGTCTATAATTCTATATATTTGCATTTACAATTTAGAATTGCTATTGAACTAAGTTCTGAATTTCTCCCAAATAGAAGCTTGTAATACTTTTTCTAAAGCATCAGGGATTCAAAAATTGTCCTAATTTCTTGTTTACCTTTTCAGGATTCCAACAGATAAAATGGAATTTTTCTTCATCTGCAATAACATTCAAGATATAGCAAATTGTTTAGGTATAGATGACATACCAAACAATGAGACTGATGATGATGATGATTCTACTATTGTGAATCATTAGAATTTATATGCTATTTGCACAGCATTTTACAGATCTTATCTTATCTTATTTATTTTTCATAGTAACCCATTTTATTGCTATGGAAACTAAGTTTGAAGAGGATAAGGTGCTTGTCCAAGGTCACACAACTATTAAGTGCCTAAGGCAAAATTTGACCTTACTCTAAATCCAAGGTTTTATCTAGAATACCTAGCTGAGAATTCCTCACTTGCTTGTCTTTTCAAGCACAAACTGATGAAGGGAGTGAATTTCTTTACTATCAAAAAGACAAGGATTGATGACATAAGAAATGCCAACACAGTTGGAAATGATCTGCCAGATTGTTGCCATCAGCAATGTCCTCCCTCTGGTACAAACAGAACCAAGACAGCCATCCTAAAGTTTCATTTCTTCTAAGTTTTCTAAGCCTCATACCACACATGTATAAATAAATGTTCTCAATGTTGTCTTTCTGTGACTTGTTGAAGAATAGTAATCTAGTTTAGGAAGTGGAGGCTCCGACAAATCTTTGCCTTCCCTCATCTTGCCCTGTGTCTGCCTTGTAGCATGGACTCCTTCCACTGGATGAGGTTTTGGTGGCTATACAACCCCCAGGGAACAGTAAGAAGTCTCAACCTCACTCTCATACCAAAGTATAATTTGCTTGGATTCTTCCCCCAAGCTGTGAATTGTAAAAAAAAAAAAAATCTTTCCAATAGGATTCAGTAGCATTCTAGTGAGTCAGGGATTTCAGAATAAGTCTAGGATTTGCCCCATAGCTAACTTCGGTGAACTGGTGATCATTGGGATTTTGGACCTCATAATGTCATCTATGGACTATTCTGCTCTTATATTCACTTTTTTAATTCTTGTGTTTATAACTGTATAAATCAACCAAGACGACTCCACTATAATATTCTTGATGTTCATATACAGACTTCATGTTTATTGCCTTGAACATTTCCGCCTAAGTATGTAAAATAAAACTGCTTGAAATGGAGAATGGGGCAAATAGAGGCAGCACAAAGTCATATATCTATTAAGTATCTGAAGTCACATTTGAACCCATCTTCCTCACTCTAAGATCAATGCTCTATTCATTGTACCACCTAGTTACTTCCCTAGAAGGAAAAGAAGGAAAGAGGAAGGAAAGGTAGAATGGGGAAAATGGGAAGGGGAAGGGGAGGGGGAGAGAAAGAAAAGGAGCATAAGGAGAGAGAGAGAGAGAGAGAGAGACAGAGACAGAGAGAAGAGGGAAAGGAAGAGAAGGAAAGAAAAAGAAAAAAAAGGAAGGGAAAGAATGAAGAAGGTTGAGATGAGGTAAGAGTGGAGGGAGAAAGGGAGGAGAGAGAAAGAATAGAGACAGAGAAAGGAGAAGGGGGAAAGAGAAGGATAAAAGAAAGAACATGGCCATGGGGATAAGTTAAAAAAAGGAATCACAAAGTATATATAACTATAAATATTATGAGTCATTCTGCAATAGTAGGTCAATTATATTTAAATATTAATTTTAACTTTACATTTCCATATGTTATACAATATCTGGACCATTAAAACTAACATTTAAATGGAACAGAGAATAGTTCAAGAAACCATTTATGAATGCTTGTTATACACATTTTTAAACTAAGGAAAATATATTAAACAATGATTAAGTATTCACCATGTCCCTAGCTCAGCTTAAAGGAAAAACATGTCACTTGCCCTCAAGAGTCTTATTATCTAGATGAGATCTTCCAAAACAGCATGTCACTAAACTTAAATAAATGCTATTAAATTGCATTTATGTAGCTCTTTAAGATTTGCAAAGCACAAATCACATCATCTTATCTATGCCTAAAACAAAAACCTTGCAAAAAGTAGTACAATTCTTATTTCCCTTTTAAAGATGTAGTAATTGGGCCCAACTAGTTTAACCTGCCTGTGGTCACAAACCTTGTAGCAGCCCAGAGACAGGATGTAATCTTTATCTCTCCTGACTCCAAGCTTGAAACTCTTTTCACTTCAACAGATCACTTTTTAAATTATTATAGGGAAGCCCAAAGAAAATTCAAGAGAAAATGGGATTTTGGACTTATAATGAATGTCATAATGTCATCTATGGACTATTCTCTTCCAAGGAAGTTCTGTTGTCATGGGTTTGCAGAAATGTGTCCTTGTTGGTTCTATCCAAATTAATTTAATCACTGAAATAGCAAAAAAGATGTCATGTTCATCACCATTTTTAGTGTATTTTATGATTTTCAAAACATTTTATATTTCTTATAAATTTTCAGAAAAGCACACTGAAACCAAGAGAAGGGATATATGCTTTAACCAGTATCACATCTATGATGTGTCAGAAATGAAAATAATTTTGAAGATATTTCTAGATTATAGCACACTGATCCAGATAGATGGATAGAAAGATGAAAAAAAGAGGAGAGGAGAGGAGAGGAGAGGAGAGGAGAGGAGAGGAGAGGAGAGGAGGGGAGGGGAGGGGAGGGGAGGGGAGGGGAGAGAGCAGGGAGAGAAAGGCAGGGGAGAGAGAGAGAGAGAGAGAGAGAGAGAGAGAGAGAGAGAGAGAGAGAGAGAGAGAGAGACGGGCTGACTTTGTTTTTGAGCGTACATCAAGAAACAAATTTTTGCCTTTTATAGATGAATATTTGAGGATGCCAAATAGTCCCTAAAACATAAGTCTTAAGACTACATAGTAGGATCATTCTGACTGAGTTTAGAAATAAGCCGGTGTATAAATAGAAATGTTCTCTCCTGAGCAGTTTGACTCATCCTGCAGTACTTCTGGGAAGATGGTAGAGTAAGTAGCACAAGTAACAGTGCAATAAAAAGAAAAAAAAACAGAATTGGGTCTTCAACAATTTGTTATTGGCATGAATTATGATGCTGCCATCAAAGGACATCTATCGCCATAAAGACATCTCTCTGTAGACCTCTACCTCAACAGCTTCCCCCAAAACAGGCATTAAGTTATATTGGGGTTTTTTGCAAAGGTGTGGGCTTGTTGTTTTGGGGTTTTGCTATTTCTGTTTGTCAGAGGGGAGGAGGGTGAGGTAAAAGAGGAGAGATGAGAAATGGTAAAAGCTGGAGTTGTCCAAATAGACTGAATTGCCCTCAGATACTGTGACTTTACAGTTCTAACTGCATCTCCCTGTCTTGACTCAATATGGCCTCTTTGATGCCGTTCTACCTAAATCCTTACATAACTGAGAATAAGAAGTGATGTTTTACTTGGGTTTGTTTTGCCTCTAAAGAAAAGAGTTCAATAAATTTGGAATCTCAACTGTTTTTTGCAACAGATTATCACCTTCAGCGGGGAAAACATCATGAAAAACACAAAGAAGGATCTAGTCATCTTCATGGGGGGGGGGAGTGTGTCTCTTTCCCTTGGCTAATAGGACTAATTACTCATAATCATTAATCACCCCAGACAATGGCATAGTGAACTCTTGAATTAGCATGAGGATATGAGGACAAGAGCTGAGTAATGGAAAAATCAACAATAAAGGATACTTGTCCTCATGTGTCTGCTGCATAAACAAGCAAAATAAAACAAAAACTTAACTAACTGGCTTAATTGACAATTACTCTGTCATGATAAATGACTTTTAAGCCTTTTTCCTTTATTTGTAGAAGCTGAACTGGTTATTAGTAGTAGAACAGAAGAATAAACGTTTTACATCCTGAAAATATAGCTAGATTCATGTTTTATTCATTTTTGGATAGGAATCTATCTATATGTCTACGTATATATGTAAATATATATACTCACATGCATATAAACATGCAGACATACAAATATCACAGTTAAACTACCTAAATTCCATTGTCCAATTTGAAGCTTCCTTTTATTTCCAAATATTTTCAGGCATTGCCCTCTAGTGGCCATGTGGGATATTACTGCTAGCAAAAAAAAGTTTCATAAAAGTTTCTAAAAATATTGTAAAACGTCAGATTGCATTGCTTAAATATTGGATATGCTACAATTCACAATGAATCGCATGTACTAATGAGGCTCCACAGAGTTATGTCATTTTAAAATCAATCTGATATATATGACATATATATATATGATATATGTATATAATAATAGATAAATGTAATTCCTTCACGCCCCCACTTTAAAGGTCTTGATAAATTTAGTCTATTAAATGAATTCAGACTCAAGGAAGAAGGATGAAATAGAAGTGACAGAGTCACACAGGATGATGTTAAATAATTGGATGAGTTTGATAAGCAATTTCTGTTTGTTAACATGTCCAGAATATAGGGCAGCTAGTGGCTTGATGGTTGGATGCAGCTCTGGAGGTGTCAGGAGGACTCAGAAGGACAAGAGTTTGAATCCAGCCTCAGACATTTGCTACTTATTAGCTGTGTGACGTTGGGCAGGTCACTTAACCTTGACTGCTTTGCAACCAGGACCAATTCCAGTCATCCTGATCCATATCTGGCCACTGGACCCAGATGGTTCTGGAGGGGAAAGCAAGGCTGGTAACTTTGCATAGCCCCCCTCATTCAAATCCAATTCATATGCTTGTCACGGCACCACCTCACTTATTTTATGGTCTTCTTCGAGAATGGAGGAAATTCCCTCTAGATTATCATTTTAGAGTATTGCCTACAAAACTGGGAAGTACAGGACTTTATCCAGGTTAGAGAGTCTGGAGGGGTGAGATGTGGGACTTGAACCCACGTCAGTTTTGCTTGGTCATTTCTCTATCCACAGCTCCATGTTGCCTCTTCTGAATATGAGTATAAATAGTGAAAAATGAATAAAATCCCTGACCCTGAGAAGCGACCGTTTTCCTGGAGTTTACAAAATGCCAACCGAACTGTAAATACAGGATAAAATGAGGAGAGAACACTAGTAGAGAGGAGGTGTGGAAGAGATTCTCCCCAAAAGTGATATCTCACCTAAGCAGAGGATTCTGAAAGGCCTAGAAAAGGGGAGAAATCATTCCAAGCCTGTGGAGAAGTCCCTGCAAGAGCCTGGAAGTAAAAGCTGAAGGGACAAGTTTAGAGATAGAATTTCCTTTCCTTCTTCCCTTTTTTTCTTTTTCCTTTCTTTTTTTCCTTTTCCTTACTGTCTGTTTTCTCTTTCTTTGATCCTTACTTCTGTTTTCTCTTCCTTCTTTTTCCCTTCCTTCCCTCCTTTAATGTCTTCCTTCCTTTTTCTTTCTTCCTCCCTTTTATCTCTTCCTTCTTTCCTTTTTCTCTTTCTTCCTTCCTCTAATTTTTTCTCTTCCTTGTTTCCTCATTTTGCCTTTCTTCCTTCCTTCCTCTTTTCTTTTTGTTTCTTCTTCCTTCCTTTTCCCCTTGTCTTTTTTCTCTTTAATCCTTCCTATCTTTCTTTCTGTCTTCTGTCTATCCACCTTTCTATCTACCTGCCTTTCTGTTTGTCTATGTGCTTGCCTTTCTTTCTTTCTTTCTTTCTTTCTTTCTTTCTTTCTTTCTTTCTTTTTCTCTCTCTTTCTTCTTTTCTCTTTCTCTTTCTCTCTCTCTTCTTTTGTCTTTCTTTCTTTCTCTCTTTCTCTTTCTCTCTTTCTTCTTTTCTCTTTCTTTCTTTCTTTCTCTTTCTCTTTCTCTCTTTCTTCTTTTCTCTTTCTTTCTTTCTCTTTCTTCTTTTCTTTCTTTCTCTTTCTCTTTCTCTCTTTCTTCTTTTCTCTTTCTTTCTCTTTCTTTTTTTCTCTCTTTTCTTTCTTTCTTTCTCTCTTTCTTTCTCTTTCTTTCTTTCTTTCTTTCTTTCTTTCTTTCTTTCTTTCTTCCTTCCTTCCTTCCTTCCTTCCTTCCTTCCTTCCTTCCTTCCTTCCTTCCTTCCTTCCACCTTTCATTCCTTTCTTCTCATTTCTGTGGATATTCTGTCCAAAGGTTAAAACACCCAATTTGGAGATAACAAGGGAGCTTTTTTCCCCTCCCTCCCTCCCTTCCTTCCATCTTTTCTTCGATCTTTTTCTTCCTTTCTTTTCATTTCTGTGGATATTCTGTCCAAAGGCTAAAACATCCAATTTGGAGATCACAAGGGAGGTTTTTTCCCCCTTCTTTCCTACCTTCCTTCCTTCCTTCTGAACTTTCTTCCCATACCTGTGGATGCTCTACCCAAAGGAAGAATTGATTCCTCTTGCTCCCTTCCCTTCTCTAGCAGGTGCTCTTTTATGCATGCATATTTAATCATTTCCTTTTTCTGACTTCTTTTTAAGTCTCTTCTCCCCATTTCCAAACATACAAAAAATACAGAAAGCAAAAACAAGCAAAAAAAACCAAATAAAAATATAAAGAAGCATACCTCATTTTAACCCTTCTAATCCAGTTAAAATTTGTCAACTCTTTCCTCTTCACTGCAAAATTTTTTTTTTAATATTTAGAGCTGATAACTGCAGCAGCCAAGTCTGATGAAGTTCTGGCCCTAAGGAACAATGCCCTTGACCCAAACTAGTAGAGGCTGAATTCACAAGTCAAAGTACCATGTCTTGGTAAATATGGGACTCATACATCAATTGTGTCCCATCCAAAAGTGAACCTTGGTAAGAGAATCTTTTGTTGTCACCATTTCAAGTCTGAGTTTTCTTCCAAGCCCTAGCCTTGTGTTATATAATATGGCCATTTGTTTCATCAAGTATTACAAGGGAAGATGGAATTATAGTATCCTATGAGGAGAGTTATTGGAAAAAGTGCAAATTGATTTTTAAGAAGACGCACACCCCACTTTTAACTTTATTCTGCATTGCTGTGTAACCTTGAGCAAATGTTAACTTCTCTGTATTTCTATTTCTTTTTCTGGAAATAACATCATCCCATTCCCTTACCCTCCCTCCAGCTTCCATTTGGGAGGCAACATTTGTGAATAAAGGTGCTTGACAAATGCAAAAAATTTTTAAAAATTTTAAAAATAAGGGGCGGCTAGGTGGCACAGTGAATAGAACACTGTCCCTGAAGTCGAGAGTACCTGAGTTCAAATCCAGCCTCAGACACTTAATAATTACCTAGCTGTGTGACCTTGGGCAAGTCACTTAACCCCATTGCCTTGCAAAAAAAACTAAAAAATAATTTTAAAAATAAAAAAATAAATACATCTTTCACTGATGTCTCTTGTTTTTCTATCATCACTATCAAAGTTCTTGAGAAGACTGTGCACACCAAGACCACCACCTCCTCACCACCCTCACACTTTGGCCCATTTCCCACTGATTTACCAAAATTCTTGTTTCAAAGGATATTAGTGATAAATTCAGTAATCTCCCAAATGATAGAATGTAATCAACTTTTCATCAGTATTCATCCTCCTTTATAACATTTGGTGCAGTCAGCTTCTTTCTCCGATGGGACCCTATGGCATTCACAATTCTGATTATTTCCTCTTCTTTGCTAGCACTGTGTCTTCTCAAGCCCTTACAAATAGGAGTTCATTCTTTTTTTTTTTAATTTCTCTCTCTTCTCTTTTGTTCTTGAATATGTCATTCACTAATATTCGTTCAATCTATCACCACACATAATTTCCAAATGTCCAGAAATTAGAACTTTCCATCCAGGCATGTTTGAATTTAAAATGTCTCCAATTTAACTTATATCACCTGCCTTATCCAAGTTAAATCCTTTAGGTTTCAGCACTTCTATTTATCTATGGTACCATTATTTTCCCAGGCATCACCTACCAGTTTCAATATATTATATTATATTATATATATATACTAGAATAATTTGATGGAGGAATATATACAGAATAAATTGAGATAAATTCAATATAAAAGAGAAATAAATTATTTCTTCCATATATTGTTTATTTATAAGTGATTAGTATGGGGGCAGTTAGGTGGGGCAGTGGATAGAGCACTGGCCCTGGAGTCAGGAGTACCTGAGTTCAAATCCGACCTCAGACACTTAATAATTACCCAGCTGTGTGGCTTTGGGCAAGCCATTTAACCCCATTGCCTTGACAACACCCCCCCCAAAAAAAACAAAGTTAAATGATTAGTCTGTTCATTATTTGAAAATAGTGCCAATGACCTTCCCTAAGGACTTTCATGCAACTTTGTTATACCATTTATAGTTTAAAAGTAATCTGATCTTCATCTTAATCCATTTTATCCATCAGAAAATAAAATTTTGGAGGCTTAATGATTTGGACATAATTTAGAATTGGAAAAATATTTTAAGTATTTTTGTAAATGAATGTTTTTCATTGTGAAGAAAAGGAGGATTTATAAGAGATATTAGATATTGTTCCCTTAAACTGAGTTATATTATTTTTATTATTTTTGCTTTCAAAAACATAACACTTATTTTCCACAAATAGCAATGCATCAGGAACTTGGAATTAATTTTATCAACAAAACAAGTTTCTGAGAGAAATAGTACATGTTTATCAGATGAGGAATGTGGGGTAAAGAGAATTTGTGATTTCCTTGGGTCACAGTATTAGCTGATTGCACAAGTAGTTCTGGAAACTCTATTCTAAGTTATACACTTATGAAACAATATCCCAGGGGAGAGCAGACAGTAAATGTGAACAAGTTCAAAAGAAAACTGCATAAGTTCACAATCAACAGATATGTATTATTTTATTAAATGAATTTGGGGACACATATAACCTTTTGAGGTGTTCTTATCAATAGAAACCAGGATTTCTCATAAAATTTCTCTTGTTATCCTTAGTATGGGAAGGTTGAATATGTAACAAATAAAGCATCCAACTGAGTCAGTAAGGTATGCTTTATTTTGTTCTTTTTAAAAGCATTTATTTATATATTTGTATTCATATACCCAAACATAAATATATATATATACATAAAATTTTTATAAACTGTTACACTCTCTATATATCTTCCCTTGTTTGTCCAAAGGGATAATGTGTAAAATATTTTAAATTTAAATGTTTTAAAATATTTAGAACATCTTAAATATTTCAAATAAAATGATGAGAATAAAAAAATTCATAACAGATCCCCATATTGGAAAAATCTGAGGCAATGTTCCACATGTCTCATTTCCTTAAAAAAAATCTTTTGGGGGCAGGTAGGAGGTACAGTGGATAGATCACTATCCCTGGAGTCAGGAGGACCTGAATTCAAATCTGGTCTCAGACACCTAGTAATTATATAGCTGTGTGACCTTGGGCAAGTCACCCATTGCCTTAAATAAAATTAAACAAACAACAAACAAAACAACTTTTCATAAAATCTTCGACTAATTTTTTTTCTTACAATGCCATTTTTCAGTGCCTATAATATACTTGTTTTGGAATGAAATCTATATATATAATACTAGAATAAATTAAATTAGAATTTGCTCTTTTATGTAACAATTTATTAGCGGATTCTTCTTTTGAGAAATTACATAAAGGGATATATGGGATTAATTATTAAGGTAGCTCATACATAGTTTTTTAAAAATAAAGCAAATAATTTGTCATTTTTAAAACTTTGTGAATTTTGTGTGTGTGTGGATGTAAATGGGTATGTTCTCTAAGAACAAAGTAAATCATTTGTCATGTTTATTATTTAATTTATGAATTTTTGTACAGATGTGTAAATTTTTTGTACAAATGAGTAAATCATTTACTATGTAATAAATTTATGAATTTTGTGTATATGGATGTGCATAGATGTGTTTTCTAAGAACAAAGTAAATTCTTTTTTTTTTAGATTTTTTTTTTTGCGAGGCAATGGGGTTAAGTCGCTTACCCAAGGCCACACAGCTAGATGATTATTAAGTGTCTGAGTCCTGACTCCAGGGCCGGTGCTCTATCTACTGTGCCTCCTAGCCGCCCAACAAAATAAATTCTTTACATTGTTTTTTAAATTTATGAATTGCCTAATACATAGATGGTTACAGTTTAATGACCACTGAATCAGGATTGTGGCAGAAATATCAGTAAGGGTTTACACTAATAATCCAATAATCTCTTCAAAAAATGGACATGATTCTGGGAATGGGAGGGATGAGCAGGAAACTTACTTTAAATGCCATCAATTCTGTCTGTCATTTGGAAGACCTCAAAGAACCCTGATTGCAAAAATCTAACACTCATTTTATACAGAGAGAGATGAAATAGAAGACTTATAACCTACTTATAACTATAAGAAACTGTTTCAAGAAATATTTTTAAGAATCTAAACTTCTCAGGAAGAAGTGTGTCTGAGTTGACAGAGAAAGGGTTTCAGAGTCAGGAAGATCATGGAAGCTTGCTGGTTGTATGATCCTGGGCAAGTCACTTCCCTTCTATGAGTCCCCCAAACAACTTCTATAGAACACTTGTTAAGCATTAGTATAGAGAATTTCCTAACTGATGAGTCCCTTATATATCAATTGAATCAAAGGTCGTGAACAAACAAAACAAAATTTGCCAAATCTATACAAAAGATTCAAATAGGGATGACAAAAATTCAAACAAACTCAACAAACAAACTCAAGCCACTGAGAACATCTGTTTCGTGTTTTAGGCTAATTTGGATATTAGCAATGCTGCTTCTCCAATAAGAAGTTGATTATATCGTCAAATTATATCATCAATCAATTGGGTATAGAAATCTATCTTACCCTAGAGGAAAATAGGAGAGGCAAGGGGTGGGAGAAAGGGGATGGGGGAGAGGAGGGGGTGTAGTATTAGAAGAAAGGGAAGATTGTGGGAGAGAGTAGTCAGATACAACATACTTTTCTGGAGAAAAGGAGAGAGATGATAGAATAAATGGGGGTGAGGGAGGATAGCATGTAGGGAAATACAGCAATAGCAACTGTGGGAAAAATGCTGAAACAAATTTCTCTGATGGATTTATGAAAAGAATGCTATCTACCCCAAAGTAAGAGTTGATGATGTCTAAAAAGACGAAAGCACACTTTTTTAAATCCCCATTTTATTTTTTCTTGAAGTTCTCTTTCTTTGTAGAGGAGAGAATTATGTTAATTTTTACAACATGACTATTGTAGTAATGTGTTTCATGGCTACACATTTTTTACCTACACCAAGTAACTGATCTGCTCAATGCAGGCAGTGGGGTGGGAGGAAGAGAGAATTTGAAACCCAAGGTTTTGGAAGTAAATGTTGAGACTTGTTTTTCCATGTAGCTGGGGGAAAAGGCAAAAATTTTGAAAATAATAAAAATGAACCACTTCAAAGAAAAAAAATTGATTATATCCCAAAGACATAACAAAATACCTTTTACATAGAATGCATTTAACAATTACATTTTAAATGCAACTGAATTCTTTCATCAAAATCATGTAATACAGGACCTCTAATACAGAAGGGAAGCAGATTGCAATTCTATCCATGAATATATATATATATGTATATATATATACATATGCATAAATACATATCTACATATATATATACTATGCAACCTGTAGTTTAAGAAAAAAACACACAAGAGCCCTCTATAATATTGTTAATGCCCTTGGTTTCTTTTAAACTTTACTGATTCCTCTCCTAAAATTCTTGGGGAATCTGTTGCAAAGATATAGTGCATTTTCTCAAAGGATGTAATTTTGAAAAGTTACACACAAATTAAACATCTGCAAATGATACAGCTTAGTACAATATCTCCAGCACTAGTCAGAGGATCTGGAGTCACATCCCTGTACTGATACTTGCTGCATGTGTGACCTTATGCAAGGCACTTAACCTTCCTGGGACTTGATTTCCTCACCTGTACAAAAGAGGGAGTTGGATAAGCTATCCTGTTGGATTCCTTCTATCACTAGTTCTTTCTCTTGTTCAATAGCATTTTAAGATGGTTCCAATTCTTTATGACCTCATTTTAGATTTTCTTAGCAAAGATACTGGAATAGTTCACCATTTCCTTTCCAATTCCTCTTATGGATGAGAAAAATGAGGCACAAAGAGGAAAGTGACTTGCCCAGGGTCACACAGCTAGTATCTGAGACCAGATTTAAACTGAGGAAGATGAGTCTTCTTGACTCCAAGCCTAGTTCTCTATCCACTGTTACCTAATTGCCCACCTCTGGATAGCCAAGAGTATGTCTTGCCCAACTCCTTTCCAGTTTCTTTTTTCTCATAGATACCTTTTGAAATTATAAAATATTCTTTTAATTGGTGAAGCCTATGAACTCCTCTCCAGAATAATATTTTTGTATGTATAAAGAAAAATATACAGGATTACAAAGGAACCCAATTATATTGAAATAACTTATTTTTTGTTACAGACCCCAGGTTAAGAACCCTTGCAGTACAGGAACTCTAAAGAATTTCTGAAATGAGTCATGTTGCTAAGAAAAAAATTCTTATATAAGAGTATTCTTGTGGAACCTAATCAAACTTCAGAAATTTGAATGCTTATGTATCCATTTATTTAAAAGGACATGAATACTTTAGGTTGAAGAAAAGAGAGGGACATTTCATTAAAAAAAATCCATAGCATGGTGGGTATGGAGAAGTAAATATATTATTTCCATTAATTGGGTTTCAAAGAAAATCAAAACTTTCTTCCAAATTCATTTAACCTCCCTTTAGTCATTTCTTTCTTTTCTCCTCTTGTCCTCTAGAGAGGAACAATAAGAATACTTGCAGCTATAGGAATTCTCAAGCTTCTCCAAAGCCCCACTTTAATATCACTATATAATATCAGGGTCTAGTTTCAACTACTGAGCAAAAGCATTAGTACCCACAGGGATACACAACTAGAATAGATACACAATTAATAATAGCTACATGAGTGGTTTAGAAATATTATGCTGTCAATGTTTTTTTTTTTTACTTTCACATATTTCTATAGATCAGATTCCCCAAATAACAACAGCTTCAAGAACAACTCAAATAGCAGAAATGCAGAAAAAACCAGCAAATATTAATATTGTCTTGAAATAATGCCAAAATACAGGTTAGAAATATAACCACAATCACCCACTTTCACTCCTATCTTTCAGTTAGACTCAAATATGTTCATTCTTATTGTCCACATAAAAATAATATGTATCCAACCTTTTATTTTTCTAATAATGGAAATAATATACAATTTATGATTTAAAAAGTTGCTGTAAAATTGAATCATTTCTGAGGTACCACCTCACATCTCCCAGACTGGCCAATATGACCAGAAAGGAAAATGATCAGTGTTGTAAGGGATGTGGGAAATCTGGAACAATAATACATTTTTGCGTGGAGCTGTGAACTCATCCAAACTTTCTGGAAAGCAATTTGGAATTTTGCCCAAAGGGCAACAAAAATGTGCATAGCCTTTGATACAGCAATACAACTACTGGGTTTAAATCCTGAAGAGATGATGAAAAAGGGTGAAAACATCACTTGTACAAAAATATTCATAGCAGTCCTGTTTGTGGTGGCAAAGAATTGGAAACAGTGAATGTTCATCAGTTGGGGAATGGCTGAACAAATAGTGGTACATGTATGTTATGGAACACTATTGTTCTATTAGAAACCAGGAGGGAATGGGAATTCAGGGAAGCCTGGAAGGATTCGCATGAACTGAAACTGAGCTAGATGAGCAGAACCAGAAGAACGCTGTATAACATAACAGCATCATGGGGGTGATGGTCAACCTTGATGGATTTGTTCATTCCATTAGTACAACAATCAGGGACAATTTTAGGGTATCTGTGATGAAGAATACCATCTGTATCCAAAGAAAGAAATGTGGAGTTTAAAAAAAGACACAAGTCTATTACCTTTAATTTTTTTTAGAAAAAGGTATCTTCTTATGTAATTTTGCTATCTCTTATACTTTATTTTTCTTCCTTGGGGATATGATTTTTCTCTCAACACATTCAATTTTGATCAATGTATAGCATGGAAAAAATGTAAAGGCTACCAGACTGCCTTCTGGGGAGTGGGGGAGGGAAACAAGATGGGGGGAATTGTAAAATTAAAAAAAAATCACTACAAGAACATGAGGTATATCTTCCTAAATACAAGGGAAGAAATCTTAGAATAAAGTAATTTGGATTATAAAATATTTTTCTAAATAAAAAATGGGCTATGAATTCCTAAAGAATGCTCATATAATATATATTCATATATGTGAATAATTCAGTAACATGACATATTCTTCATTCATTTAAATGAGTAAACCACTAATTATAGAAAGAATGAAAAGAGAGGGAAGAAGTAAAAGCAATTCAGCAAACTGAGTCAAATAAAGCACTTATTAAGCACAAAGTAAAAGAGAATATTGTATCCAGCCCTCCACTCCCAGCATTTTAGGAAAATAAATCGAGAAGTGGAATGGATCTCTGAAACCATGTAGCCCAACCAATACTCCCATTTTGCAGATAAGGAAACCATGGTCCATGGAGTTTAAGTGGCTTGCCCAAGTTCACTCACACAGGGAATACCAGAAATGGATTGAAACTCAACTTCTCTCACCCCAAATCCAAGAATTCTCCTTAGAATTATTAGGACGGGGGGCAGCTAGGTGGCACAGTGGAGAAAGCACCGGTCCTGGAGTCAGGACTACCTGGGTTCAAATCCAGTCTCAGACACTTAATAATTACATAGCCGTGTGGCCTTGGGCAAGTCACTTAACCCCATTTGCCTTACAAAACAAACAAAAAAAGAATTACTAGGACAGAGCATTGGCCAAAACTATCTTGTTTCACATTCAAGTTTATATTCCTGTAAACTTTACATCTCCTTCTTCCCCTTCCTTTTCAATTCTCTTCCCCCTCCCATTTTTTTTCCTTAAGCCATCTATTACTAGCATTCTTTTCAACAAACTTAAATTGAGATATATTATCTATTCTCCTATGGAAGCCTAAAGGGTTAAATGGCAACTAGCTTGAATGAGTAAACTCTTCATTTCTCAACCTATTTATGTCATTTTTATACCCACTGGCAAAGAAAGATTTTAATCATTAGCACTAGGCAACTAATTAATGAAATGAAATGGAAACATTAACCCAAATCTTCTTACAAAACGAGGAATATTAGAATTTTGCCTCTAGTTGTTCTCGTGGAAGCTTTTGCTTAATGAGAGTACAAAAATGAGAAAGGAAAAGCTTAGCAGGGTGTCTATCAAGGAAACCGGGGAGTAAAGTGCTTCAAATTTCTCAGAGAAAAATTAAAATAAGTTCCAACTGGATCTTTCATCTTTTTTTGTTTTAGAAGTCAGTATTTTCTCTCATATTTACTGTTTTTCTCCCCTTTATATTAAATTTCTACTCAATTTCTATTCTAGTGTTTTTTGAGATGAGTTATCCTGGGTTCTTGGAAGATCTGGGGTTTTGAAGTAAGTCCCATCAAACTCTCGAGGCTGAGAGTAAAAGGGTAATAGGTCTGACATGGAATCCTAAGACTGTTTAATAAAGACCAGTTTTGGTCAGTGTAGTAAATCATGAACAGAAACCTGATCACCAGGTGATGGATTGTTCTCAGTCATATGAAGTCACAGAGGAGACTGCCCATTAAGTGGTAGAGGGGTTGTTAGCTACATTTGCAGATGACCAACAGATGGACAAATTAAAATTGTCTTACAGAGTAGTTCTGCAAATACAGATGACAGTGGAAAGAAAAGAAAAACAAAACAAAACAAGCTAGTCATCGGTGCCTAGTACACACAGGTGAAGGTAATCATTTGAAACGTGTATGGTATTGAATATATTTGTTTTGAATTAAAGTGTCATACTTATTTTCTCACAATGGCTCACTTTTGATTTCAATTTTTCTTAAAATCAGTCTTCATATCTGATTTCCCAAGTTCTCATTTGGAGTATTCTCGGTAAAGGTACTGGAATGGTTTGCCATTTCCTTCTCCAATTCATTTTACAGATGAGGAAACCGGTAAACTGGGTGAAGTGACTTGGTGAGAATAACACAGCTAGTAAGGGTCTGAGATTTGAACTCAGGAAGATGGGTCTTCTTGACTTCACACTTGGTGTTTGTTCTCTCTGTTGCACCACCCAGTTATCTTCAGAAGCTTAGGATCATTTTAAAGAGAGAGGCTAGTGAGGTGGGAGGAAAAAAATGAAGTATTGAGAATTTAGATTATTGTCTTTAGAGTTTTCCTGGGCCATACTTTCTGCATCTGTAAAATATGAGCTGCTTTGAAATGGTTCTTGTCCTTCCTTCTCAAAGAGGATCAAAATGACATCACTATGATGGAGTCAACCTACAGTGTTCTCTACCATGGATCAGATACTTGGATATGAAAGCAATAAACCAATATATCAATGGAGTTAGGTGGTCCAGCGAATAAAGCTCCAGGTCTGGAGCCAGGGTAACCTGAGTTCAAATCCAGTGTCAGGCATTTACTGTGCAAACCTAGGCAAGTTAATGAAACCTCTCAGTTTGCCTCAGTTTCTTTATCTGCAAAAATGGGAAAAACTATGTTAACTATATAAATATTAATTATCATCATTATTATTATAATTACTGTTGTTCTTGATGATATTGAAGTTAAGAGGCAATACTGAGCAGTAGGTAGAAAATCAGCCTCACTGTCAGAATAACTTGGGCTTAGGTTATCTTAACATATACTAGCTATATGACCCTGGGCAAGAAGCTTAAACGTCTCAGTATCCCCCAGGCAACTTTCCAAAACTATTTCAGAGAAGTTGTTGATCTGAATTGGTAGAGGCAATATTCTCAGCAGGGATAACTAAAAAAAAAATTACAATGTGTAGAACATCAGGTCTTTTTTTCCCCTCATTTTATTTAAAGCACTTGATTTGATAGTGCCTAATAGGTTCATTATTTTTTAAAATTAAATTATATTTATTTTCAATTATCAATTTGACAAAATCATGGTTATTTTTCCTATATAAAGAATCATAAAAAATGATTACATCAGAAATGGTGAATTTCTATCACAACCATCTTGGCTTTAATTATCTAGTAAATTCTAAAAATCAACTCCAGCACTGTCTGTGTCCACTTTCAGTTTACATTCTCACCTGCACCTTTTTTTAAATGCTTTTTTGACATTTTTCTTTTTTTATTTCCTTGAGGTAGTGATGGCAGGATAATCACTTCTCCCTCTATGAATTTACCAAAAATAGACAACTAAATAAAAGATTTAAAAAATCCTCCTTTGCTACAAATAATTGGAAAGGGACTGGACTTGGGAATTTATTGGCATTGGAAAATTCACTGATGAGAACACGTATCTCTACTAAGGTGTTCTAATAACCATAACCATGAGGGGAGGTCTCTAACAAGAATAGGATTCCTTTGTCAGTCCCTGCTTTCTAACATTGGGCTCATGCTTGCCCATGGTAGGTACCGTTGAGGGATAATTCAGGCTCCAATTTATGCCTTACACATGGGTCTTGATTGGGTCAGGTTGAATGCATCTGGTTCTTTAGATTGCACTGGTATTATAGAGGGAAAATGTATCAATCACACTTTTAGTAAAGCATAGAAGGTATCAGGGGACTTGAAAAGGAGTGGGAAGCATGGGGAAGGGAAAGTAAGGGAGTGGGGAAAAGGGATATAGTATGTAACTGCTTATCAGAGTTGGGGGCACTCAGGCAGCTTGGACCCGTAGAACTTAGGGGTGTTCCAAGGGCAGGGCTTGGGGGTATCAGTTAAAAGAATTTTTGGGGGGGTGATGATTAAACTTAATCATACTACCTTAAGTTTGAGTCATTAACATAGTAATATCACCTGAAAATTATCAAGATCATTTTTTGCATTGTCTTATTAACATAAATGATTTTTAGGATTTATTAGAAAATTAGCCTTAATATGAGGATAACCTGGGTTAATAATTTGAATACTTTTTAAGACTAAAGGGCAAGAAACAATTATGGCTTTCAAAAGAACCCTTAGTTTACAGGTGGGAAAAGTATGGTCAACAGATACTCTAAAGGATACACTATAAATTCTCAATTCTTATTTTTCCTCTCATTTCACAAAATTCCCTCTTTAAAATGACAGTAAACGAAGGGCAGCTAGGTGGCATAGTGGAGACAGTGCCAATTCTGAAGTCAAGAAGACTCATGTTCTTGAGTTCATATTGAGTCTCAGACCTTATTAGCTGCGTGTCTTTGGGCAAGTCACTTAACTCTGCCTCAGTTTCCTCATCTGTAAAATGAACTAGAAAAGGAAAAGGAAAACCACTCCTGTATTTTTCCCAAGAAAATCCCAGGAGTCTGAATCAATTGAAAAAAGACTTGAACACAAGCAAATGGTTTTTATGTTTGTCAGGAACTTATCTACAACTGACAGACCAAGGGCCATCAACTGCGACCTAGCTGCCTTCTCTTAGTGTGGCTCCTACTCATAAGATGAAACATATAGGGTAGGCACATAATGGATGAAAACAATAATGGAAATATATAGTTTTAGATGGATTGTACTACATCTATTTAGAATTATTAATTTTATTTTTTATATCTCTGCATTTTCTTTAATTATTTTTGTGTCTTCTATGTTTCTCCTTAAGCTTTTAGTTCCTTTTTCATATTTATTGCTACCTTACACTGACTACTTACATATTTACTACATTAACGTCATAGGAACAAGATCCAATTTCAATGCATGAGGCAGGTCAGCACCTTCTCTGCAATTTATAGTCAGAGGCAAGACACAAAAAATGGTCTTTCTGACTTTGAGATATGTTCTTAATCTCTTTTGCCATGCTTTCTCTCTAATAAACAGAATCAAGCATAATAAGTCTACATATTCATTGTTTGAAAATACTGGTCTTATTCTGGAGCTTTATTCCATCACCTCTTTGAGATAGATAGCACAGATGGACAATGAATTAGACCCAAAGAGGAGAGCAATGTGCTTTGCTAAATTGCAAAGCTCCTTTTTTTTCTTCCAGGAAAATCAGCTTTTACATTAAGGTTCAAGATGCTGCATTTCATGATAAGAACCTACTGAATCAGTGATATTACTAACATGAGGTAGCTGGGTGAAGGCACCCCAATTTCTTTCTCTAGGTGAGGCTCTTTTCAGAACATCAAAACATATTAATGACCAATGAGGAAGCTTGGATCAATGGCATACCATTGCAGTGAGAAATGGAATATCACCACAAGTCTAAATTCTATGAATAAAATTGTCATTCCTTACTTGATTGATATAGTTTTTAAAAATGCATTCCAAAAAAAGAAAAACAAAGAGAAAAAAATTTTCCAAAACAACCAATTTATTTGGTAGTCAATTATTGTGGAAAAATAAAATAAAATGAGATTAATATAAGTTTTCCTCACTTTTCGGCTTCCACTTTCCATTCAATGTGAGTTGGTTTCATAACCAGACCCCTTCCTACTCTTCCATTCTCTTCATATCTTAATCCCCTCTGCAATCCAATGTCATTGAATTCTCTACTGTTCTTTACAAAAGATACTTCATTTTCCCTAGCTGTCTTCCATGTCTGGAATTTTCTTCCTCCTCATCTCTGCCACCTGGTTTCCCCTAAATCTCTTTTGAAATCCTAGTTCATAAAAGAAATGTTTTCTGCCACCCCTCTTAATGCTACTGCGTTTTCAATTTATCAGATATATATCGTGTTTGTTCTGAGTTGTTTTCTTGTTTTTTCTCATGAAAACCCAATGAGGACAAGGGTTGATTTTTACTTTTCTTTTGTACTTAACGCTTAGGACAGTGTCTGACATATATGGAAACAATAAACACTGGTAGTCTGAATACTTGGCTTTGGTTTTGTACCGACATTTTATTTTATTTGGTTTGTAGCCTCTACTTTCAAGGTGTAACACACAGTAGGTACTCAAGATTAAAAAAATAATCAAAATACTTAGATTTAGAAGGATTATACTGCAACCATACTTTTATTGTACTTTTTACATCTTTTTCTTAAATTAGGATGGTAAAAATTCATCATTCCACAAGGTGGCAGTGTTTCTTTACAAATGGCATCTATATGCTGGTCAACTATTCCTTTGACACTGGTTTCAATGTACTAAAAGTAATGCAATAAAAAGGAGAAAATTCAGTTTTAGTTACATAAAATTTACCTACAATTAAATTTCACACAGGGTTATTGAACTTGATTCTCATGTTACAAGCTAAATTTCATTAAATGCGTGACTTGTTAATAGTTGTAACAATAATTACCCATACCAATATTTTAGAGAGGTTAAAGCTTGGAAAGCATTTTTACATAATTTTTCATCTAATTGTAATTTTAAATTTATAAAATTTTAAACTGTGTTAAGATTTCTTAAAATGTGAAATTCCAGGGGGTGGCTAGTGGCGCAGTGGATAAAGCACCAGCCCTGGAGTCAGGAGTACCTGGGTTCAAATCTGGTCTCAGACACTTAATAAGTACCTAGCTGTGTGGCCTTGGGCAAACCACTTAATCCCATTTGCCTTGCAAAAAAAAAAAAAAAAAAACTAAAAAAATGTGAAATTTCCTTACCAAAGGGATCTCTCGGTAATCTCAGGCAGAAAGAATCCAGATCCCCCTGGACTTTTCATATGATCAATGGCTAATATTGTATTTGGCACAATAATGAATGTAGATTTGGGAGATTTGATTTATCTTTAAATGGATTTATTGGGTTACATTCACTTTGGGTCAGGAAACTGAGCATATACCATATACATGAATTAGGTATAATATATATTTTATCTAAAATTGCAAACATATACTCAAGATGAGGAAAATAAAGCATTAAAAATGTTGATAATATAAGGGAAAACTAAATAGTTAATAATATTTCAAAAAGGGAAATTTTATTTCACTAGATTATGCTGCATGAGCTAGTAAACCTTGCTATTTTAAATTTTTTTCAGAAACACTAAGACAACAAATGAAGAGAATATTTTTGATAAATAAGTCACCTATTAATTTCTATATTTTAGCTAAAATGTGTCCTAAATTTAAAACAGCTATCTGGAATGCAAATGCATTTTTCCCCCAAGGAGAAATAAAAAACAATTAGAAGCTGTCTTTGATTTTGGTTAGCTCATAAATCTTTGTTTAAAATACAATTTGCAAGGAATATAGTAGCTGATATACCTAAAAACAATTTTCTTCTGCAAAACATTTTATTGATATAATTTTTACCTCACCATAAGTATTTTTTCTCCTCTCACCATCCTGAGTCTGTCTCTCCTTTGCATGTATGAGGATATATGTACATAAATATACAGATTTTAGTGGGGGGGGAACTTAAAAAATAGTAAAAGTGATCAAAAATTGAAAAAGTCTGAAAATATTTGCAGTTTACTAGACCCATGATACTATGTTCTTGGACCTCCTCCACCTGCACTATAGGAGTGGGAGTATCTTCGCATCTCTTCTTTAGACACATTCTTTTCTTTCCAATTTTTTACAACATTCACTTCTGATTATATTGTAGCTATTCTTCTAGCTATCTTTTCTTTTCTTTCATTCTTTTTTTTTCTTTATTGGTTTTTGCAAGGCAGTGGGATTAAGTGACTTGCCCAAGGTCACACAGCTAAATTAGCTACCTTTTCTAATACCTATTACTAACATTTCTACTATAATTGTTCTAGGAAAATCCCATTTCTAATGTGACTTCTCTGGGGGGCGGGGGAGAAAGTCCCACATCAGGGTACTAGGAACCAATCTCCTCACTTTAGCAACATAGAAAGATAAGCCTGAAGTTCTACAATTAGGTCTAGTCTATGAATATCCCAGATTTTATATAATTTAGTTTAATCCCCCTCAATTTGTGGGGGGCAGTGATATGGGGGGAAAAGACACTTGGAGTGGTTAGGTAGCCCAATGGATAGAACACCAGCCCTGAAGTCAGGAGTACCTGAATTCAAATCCGGCCTCAGATACTTAATAATTACCTAGCTATGTGGCCTTGGGCAAGCCACTTAACCCTATTGCCTTGCAAAAATCTAAAAAAAAAAAGAAAAAAACAAAAACCAGACACTTGCAGTTGCTGCCCATTGTCATATAAAGATTATCTCTCCCTTTGTCAAGAGTTCTTATGAAAGACTTGGGTTTCAGTAAACCCCAAATCTTGTTACTAACACTGGAGGAATAAGTTGCTCATTTAAAACAAGACACTTGAAGTTCTTAGCAGACTTAACTATTCCTATTACTTTCTGCTACAAAAGAAGGGAAAGGGGGCAATACTTTATGTGGCTTGGGTCAATTTTAGTCTTGATTTCTTGACCAAACTTTAAAATGAAAATATTATAGTTGAAGAAATATTTTAAATTGGAGGATTCAGGAAAGAAAAAAGAGGGGTGGGAGCACATGGGAAGACTTAAAAATAAGGCTAACTACAATGAGGGAAATTGTGGGAAGGAGAAAGATGCCGTAAAACCACAAAGCAGGTGTGACTACTGGCCTTCCCTGAAAGTCTTTTATTTATTTATTTATTTTTTGCTCTTACCTAAAGTGCAGTGTAAGTGTAGTGAATCGGGAGATTGTCTCACAAACCCAAAAGCCCAGGTTCAATCTTGCTTCTTCCAGTAACCTGGTTAACTTAATTTTTCAGTGCCTCCGGACATTCTCTAAGAATATAAATTGCAAAAAAAAAAAAAAAGGAACAAGTTTCTCAGCAGCTCTTCTCTATGTGAATGAAATTACTGGTCAAAAATAAAATTAAAATGAAGTAGTAGCTTATTTCAAACCTGGAATGTCAGAATGTAGTCCAAATATCAAATATCCCCTTTTACCTTGCCACCTTCACTTTGAAGATGAAGACAATGAAGCCAAAAGAAATTAAATGATTTTTCCATGGTCAATTTAATTCGATTCAATACACATTCATTAAACACCTGCTGTGAGTAGGCATTGTACTAGACTGCGTACGAGGACAAAAAT
>NC_133659.1:297025921-297068421 GCF_037893015.1 Macrotis lagotis
AAGTCCCACATCAGGGTACCAGGAACCAATCTCCTCACTTTAGCAACATAGAAAGATAAGCCTGAAGTTCTACAATTAGGTCTAGTCTATGAATATCCCAGATTTTATATAATTTAATTTAATCCCCCTCAATTTGTGGGGGGCAGTGATATGGGGGGAAAAGACACTTGGGGTGGTTAGGTAGCCCAATGGATAGAGCACCAGCCCTGGAGTCAGGAGTACCTGAATTCAAATCTGGCCTCAGATACTTAATAATTACCTAGCTATGTGGCCTTGGGCAAGCCACTTAACCCTATTGCCTTGCAAAAATCTAAAAAAAAAGAAAAAAAAACAAAAACCAGACACTTGCAGTTGCTGTCCATTGTCATATAAAGATTATCTCTCCCTTTGTCAAGAGTTCTTATGAAAGACTTGGGTTTCTGTAAACCCCAAATCTTGTTACTAACACTCGAGGATTAAGTTGCTCATTTAAAACAAGACACTTAAGTTCTTAGCAGACTTAACTATTCCTATTACTTTCTGCTACAAAAGAAGGGAAAGGGGGCAATACTTTATGTGGCTTGGGTCAATTTTAGTCTTGATTTCTTGACCAAACTTTAAAATGAAAATATTATAGTTGAAGAAATATTTGAAAATGGAGGATTCAGGAAGGAAAAAAGAGGGGTGGGAGCACATGGGAAGACTTAAAAATAAGGCTAACTACAATGAGGGAAATTGTGGGAAGGAGAAAGATGCCGTAAAACCACAAAGCAGGTGTGACTACTGGCCTTCCCTGAAAGTCTTTTATTTTTATTTTTTTGCTCTTACCTAAAGTGCAGTGTAAGTGTAGTGAATCGGGAGATTGTCTCACAAACCCAAAAGCCCAGGTTCAATCTTGCTTCTTCCAGTAACCTGGTTAACTTAATTTTTCAGTGCCTCCGGACATTCTCTAAGAATATAAATTGCAAAAAAAAAAAAAAAAAAGGAACAAGTTTCTCAGCAGCTCTTCTCTATGTGAATGAAATTACTGGTCAAAAATAAAATTAAAATGAAGTAGTAGCTTATTTCAAACCTGGAATGTCAGAATGTAGTCCAAATATCAAATATCCCCTTTTACCTTGCCACCTTCACTTTGAAGATGAAGACAATGAAGCCAAAAGAAATTAAATGATTTTTCCATGGTCAATTTAATTCGATTCAATACACATTCATTAAACACCTGCTGTGAGTAGGCATTGTACTAGACTGCGTACGAGGACAAAAATGAACCCGTCCCTGACCACAAGTAAGTCATGTCTGACTTGCTGTGATCCCATTTGGGATTTTCTTGGCATAGATACTGAAATGGCTTGTCCTTTCTTTCTCCAGCTGATTTTACAGATAAGGAACTGAGGCAAACAGGATTAAGTGACCTGTCCAGGCTGACATAGCTAGTAATTGTCTGAGGCCACATTGAACTCATGAAGGTGAGTCTTTCTGGCTTAAATTTCTATGCTCTATCATTGTATCAATTAGCTGTCCACCTAATCAAATGCAATATGGCTTACAACACGCCTAATAATTCCTATGAAAATAACATTCTGGGGCTGCTATGTGGTACAGTGGATAGAATACTGACTGGATTGAAGAGGACCTGAGTTCAAATCCCACCTCAGACACTTAATACCTACTTGGTTGTGTTTCTTTGGGCAAGTCATTTAAACCCATTGCCTTGCAAAGAAAAAAAATAACATTATGGAAAACAGGTGACCCATGATCAACATCATCTTCTCAGAAGACATTCTCTTTGATTGCTCAGTATCTGATGCCTATAATCTTTGCTACTAGGGAAGACTGAGGGGATTCTAAGCTGCAAATAGGATTAAAACTGATTGGGGATTTGTGTTAAATCAGATATCAATACAGTGATCAAGGAAGGTTAACAGAATTTTTAAGGAGCAGATTAGGTTAAAAATCAAGAAGACCAAAGTTTCCATGTCAATTAGAGATGGGGATTATATCATGATGTCTATTCCGGGGGAAGTGATCATGGTGATGAAGTTATGGTCTTTCCCATAGTAGGTTCCTGATTTTTGATTATTTGAACAAGGAAGAATTGAGCAAGAGGATGACATCACTGACTAGTTTTCCAGATCTTCCCAGATTATGGAGTGAATTTTTAACATACAATCTACACCTAAGAATCCACATTTGAAATTTCCATAACAAAAATCATTCCTATATAAGTGAATTTTGAATAATTTATAATCTGCCCTGCAGGCAAATCATTGAATTTCTCTGGAGCTCAGTTTCTTCGATTGGCAAATGTTAGGGGACATTTCTTATTAGATCTCTTTCAGATCTAATAATCTACTATTTTATATGTTTTAGGTAATTAATATATTTTGGATGATTATACTATAGTGTCTCTGTCACCTCCTATAGCACAAAGAATCAACAACCAGCAAGCAATGTAACCTCTTGCCTCTTCTTCACAGACCTAGGCAATGGCCCATTACCACAGTACCTAGAGCATCATTGAGGAACCTTTTTCTGCCATGAGCCATTTGGATATTTATAATATCACTATGGAGTCATACAAAATTATCAACTTAAAAATTAGCATGCTATGTTTGGTCAAACATTTAAATAATTCTTCCCTAAAAAGGTCCTAGATATATTGAATTTTGAGTCCTGCCTGTGGTTGCCAAGGCAGCACCAGACCAAATGATTATAGAACTGCAGACTGGACATTCCCATTCTCTAGAGAAATACAAGTTCCTTATTTTGTTTGTTTTGTGCTACTTTGCTTTCCAGATGGAGGGATGGATTTTTGCTAGAAGTTTTATAGACCAAAATGAAGGAATGTAGAAATTGAGATACCAAGCATGATGGGAAAACATATTTTTTGAAAAGGTGCCTTATAAGGGGCAGCTAGGTGGTTCAGTGGATGGAGCACTGTGCTTGTAGTCAGGAGGGTCTGAGTTCAAAAGTCTCATACGCTTAATAATCACCTACTTGTGTGACCTCGGATAAGACACTCAGCCCCATAGCCTTGCAAACAAGAAAAGGTGCCTGATCTCTTATCCCTCAAACCATGTTATATAAGCTGGCTCAGAAATGAAAAAAATGCAGCTAAACCTTAAAAATTAAAAATACAGTTCCCTTGTCCATTAATTTCAGAAAGAAGGTTAGGGATGTTACTCTGAATTGAACAGGGGAAAAAAAGAAAAATATCAGTTTGTCCTAAATCATTTGAGTTCTGAAGACAACAACCTATAATGGAAGAGAAAGCTCTATCAAAAGTTACTCCCATAAATGACTATGATCATGGAATATGAGTAAGCTACAAGGTGCCTGATACCTGAAATACTTTGAATTATAACTGGGATTAAGATCAGAATAAAATTTTGAAATTAAGTATTAAAATAAGACATTTTATTGGCTATTTTGGAAATTCATTTAAATATATCTTGCACATTAATACATGTGAAACATTTTTCCTCTGAGTATGTGTGGTATTTTTCTGGATATTAAATCTCAAAAAAATGGCATCCCTTTGTGTTCCAATAAATATTTAAAATCTATCGAATAATATTAGAAAGATTTATGTTGATGTTAACATCACTACAACTTGAGAATTAAAACTCCTTAAGGGAAGGATCTGGCAAATTTTACATCCTTGATATGGCATTTGACAGACTGGAATTGAAAGGCTGCCAAATTTGGTAGATTCAAGAAAATACAGACCTCAAATAAGAATTCAAATGAAGGTGGTTTGAGGAGGGAGCAAAACAAAACAACACATTATAATTTGTTCATCATCACATTCCTTTAGGAAACTGATATCTTTTACAAGTAGTCTCACAAAAACATTAGAGAATATTGTAAAAATGCTATGCTTTGATTTTTTGAGGCTAAAGTTTGATAATAATAGTTATTATTATAATAATGTTTAAGAAATGTTAATTACCATGGCTAAAAGTTTATCACTGAGATTTTTTATGTATTAAATATTCTGTACATAGGAATTAATGATAATGATGATGATGATAAGAATACTAACTATAGTCCTTGAACTCCACTAGTTTATATTCTACTAAAAAAGTAAAAGGTAATCAATTAGACTTACGACATTTTCATTCTGGCATTGTCTAGTTATATGACCCTGGTCAAATTCTTTTACCTATTTTGTCCTTAGTCTTCCTATCTGAAGTCTGGACATAACAATTCTCTCATTATCTACACCAAGGTTAAAATATTTAAAGTTTTTTTTTTAAATAAAGAAGTGAGATTACCATTCATCTACCTGTAGGGTCTTAGATCTAGAGGTGGAAGAGATCAGAGAGGTCATCATCAAATTCACCTGTTTCATTTTTAAAAATACAAATATTTTATTTATTTGTTTTTCCAACTATATATGATCTTACCAATCATTTTTTTCTTGCAAGACTGCATATTACAATTTTCTCCCTTCCCTTCACCCTCCCCCTGACAAAAAAGAATCGAATGTAAGTTCTATTCAAGTGTCTCATTTTACAGATGAAGAAACTGAGGCACAAGAAATTAAATAATTCCCCAAGATCATATTAAAAGTGAGAGAGCTGAGATTTGAAGTCTGGGCTTCTGACTTCCTCTCAAGCCTGGCTTCCACTGATCCAAGCTATTTCTGGTGGATCATATAAGAAGCCTTGGTCAAAGTCTTCTAAGATGCCCTAGTATGGCCTGCACTGTTGTGTTGCCATTCTTAAAGTGATAGAGAAATGTGCGCTATTGATTGCCCAATATGAGCAAGACCCTGGTGCTGAATAAATGCAAAGGATTGGACTGAGAATAATTAATGGGAAACATTTATGTGTTAAATATTTTTAGTATCAGGATAAGAGCAAGAATGTTCTCCGGGGAGAAGAAAAGCAGGAAGCCTGGGGCGGCTAGGTGGCGCAGTGGATAAAGCACCGGCCCTGGAGTCAGGAGAACCTGGGTTCAAATCCGGTCTCAGACACTTAATAATTACCTAGGCTGTGTGGCCTTGGGCAAGCCACTTAACCCCATTTACCTTGCAAAAACCTAAAAACAAAAAAAGCAAGAAGTCTTCTTGGAAGTCCCATGGTTATCTCAAGTTGTTTCTGCCTCCCTATCTACATAAGGAGGTTATTTGATTTTTCTATCTCAATTCTTCAAATTGAGTTGATAAAATGAAATTTTTTAGGTTTTAAAAAAATAATTGTGATCCTCAAGATTATGGAGGTGTGAAGGATTACACTGCCAACTAATAATAATGCATGGAGGATAAACACCCCCTGCACTTTATTCTGGGAAATCTGTACAGAACCTGGTAGCAGAATGGAGCTGAGAACCAAAATGGGTTCTAGGAGAACCAGCGAAAGAGATCAATCAAGAACAAATTGGATCAATTTTTTTGAATTGTACAAAGCTCCAGTGGTGACACTGGGGAAACCCCTACATGTGGAGGAAAGGAAGGGAGGGATAGAAGAAAGGGAGAGGAAGTCCATGGGAAAAGAGGTAGGGAAGTGGGAATGGAAGGGGAGGAGAAAGGGAATCAAGACAGATTTGGAGAAAGAAAAAAAGAGCAGGGAGAATGCTCATCTTAGGCAGGAAATATTATCTGTAAATCCAGAATCAAGTCACTTAGCTCTCTATTTTACTCAGGCACCCCACTAAATAGGACCTCTAGGTGGTGGCCCAGGGAATGGTCTGAATTAGGAAGATTCCAGTGAGTTCAAGTCTGACATCAGATACTAGCTTGTGACCCCAGACAAGTCACTTAATGTTATTTGCCTCAGTTTCCTCATCTGGAAATTAATCTGTAAAAAAAAAAAAGGCAAACCACTCCAGGATCTTTACTAAGAACAAACCTTCAAACCTGTTCAGAAAAAGTTGTACAACACTGAACAAACAACAACCTCCTAAGTAACAAGTCATAAACTGAGGTTTCAAGGAGGGAATTCCTGCTTTGGTCTTCAAGTTGAGATATCATAGATAACCACTTTCCATATAGATTCTCACACATGTAGAAATGCATGTATATCCATGTAAGAATGTGTGCATTTATGGGCATATGTGTGTAACACATGTGTTGTAAATTGTACTGTGTAGTGTACATGCATGCATGTGGCTACACATGGATGCCTATATGTACAGATACATATATATCTAAATTTATCTATACATATTTGCAAATATGCACATACACATGAGTACACATTATTTTACAGAAAAAATATCAGGCACATATACTCTCACAATATACTTGCATGTGTGGATAAATGTGAATGTATGCTTACAAATATATATGAATACATCTATGTATAGATGTATATGTGTATATAAATATATCTATCTATATATGGAGAGAGAGATTAATAATCTCAATCTCTCTCTCTCTCTCTCTCTCTCTCTCTCTCTCTCTCTCAGAACAGGTTTAAACTTTAATGGATAAAGCTGTGTTAAGACTTCTGTGTTGGGGCATCTAGGTGGCCCAGTGGATAGAGCACCAGTCCTGGATTCAGGAGGACCTAACTTGGAAATCATTCTCAGACATTTTGTGTGACCTTGGCCAAGTCACTTAGCCCCATTGCCTTGCTGCCCCCCCAAAAAAAAACCTTAAGAAAAAAAAGACTTTTGGTTCCCCCTATGTGGATATATATGTAGATGTAGTAAATATAATTAGATGAGATAGATGTAGAGAGAGAGGAATATGATGGATGCATAGTTCAGTGGTATTTGACTCTGGGACCCCATAGATCAATATGTCATGGGAGTTTCTTGGCAGAGATACTGCAGTGGTTTACCATTTCCATCTGCATGGATTAAGGAAAACAAAAATTAAATGACTTGCCCAAGGTCACACATCAAGTAAATATCTGAGACAATACTCTATCCAATGAGCCATTCAGCTGCTTCATTTATGAGTGTGCATACACACATATGTATATATAATACAAATACTTAAATAAACATACATAGATATACATATGCATGAGTTTATGTATATATAAAATGCATACATGCACATTTGTGTCCTTTTGAATATATGCATATATATATATATATGAGTATAGATGCAAGTATGGATATGTGTATATTCACATGTTCTATGCACATATAGTTGGATACAGCCTTCAGTCTAACAAGGGCATTCTTGCTTTAGAAATGTATAGAAATGCTCTCCACATAGCAACCTGCAAATACATAGAAACTGTTTCTTTAAAGGGAGAAGTTATGAGAATAGATACCATGGGAACATAATATGAAAGAAGAAAGAGTTTAAAAAAATGCAGAATACTTCTCTCCCCAGATCAGTGTTAGGTCATGATTACTTTGAAGATATCTACTAATATTGTAGATAGCAACTTAATGCAGATCATTTTCTATTCAGTTACATTCAAACTTTAAAAAAATAGTGCTCTTCAATAAATGATTTCTTATTGAAAACAAATCCTTCTTATTTGACCCTCGTTGCTTAGTAAATTAAAGGGAAAGCATGGAGAAATTAGAAACAGAAATGATGCTGGTATGGGTGCCTTCCCCTTCTCAGTGAAAGACCTCTAAAACTGTTGGTTGGGAGATCTAGATCCTTGTTCATCAATAACTTGTTTGGTCTCCATTTTCTCAGTTGAAGAATGAGAAGATAAGATTATTATAACTTTATCTTATAAGAATGGGAAGATAAGATGAGTTCTCAGATTTCTTCCGGCTTTAATATTCTATGATTTTTATAAAATGTTACCCCCTGCTATCAAGTCAATGTCACATGTGCACTTTTTTCCTCATCAATAAAAGCTTGCCAAGTGTGAATCACATATCAGCTGTTTGATAAACAAATGTGCAATTTTTGTATGTTTGCTTTTGATGTGGCCTGAGGCATTCTTCATTTTGGTTCAGTAACATGCCAACAGGCTGGGAAAGTTCAACAAACTGTGCACATAAAGAGAATATGTGTCTCCTAGTTTCTGTTCTACCATCTTGATATAACATCTTGAGTAAGAATTTAATTTCTCTCATCTATAGAATGGAGGATTTAGTAGATTAAGAATTCTTAGTCTCCGGCAGCTAAGTCACACAGTGGATAGAGCACTGGCCCTGGAGTCAGGAGGACGGGAGTTCAAATCTGGCTCAGACTTAATAATTACCTAGCTGTGTGACCTTGGGCAAGCCACTTAACCCCATTGCCTAGCCAAAAAAAAAAAAAAAAACAACTAAAAAAAAAGAATTCTTAGTCTCTTTTGTGACTGTTTCTTTGTTGACAGTCTAGTATAGCCTATATAATACTCAGAATAATATTTTTAAATATCTAAAGGATATGTTAAATTTCATTTAGAGCTTAATGAAAAGATGCATTCTTTTCCATTGAACTTTATAGATTCCCCATGAAATCACCCCATAGAACCCTTAAGGGTCTGGGAATCCCAAATTAAGAGTCTAGATTAGATGTTCACTAAATTTCCCTTCACCACTAGATTCTATATAATCCAACTTTACAGATTCCCCATGAAATTTCCCCATAGAATCATTAAGGCTCTGAGAAATCCAGGATAAATAACTAAATTAGAAATTCACTAAAGTCCCCTTCACTTCAATGTTCTATAATCCTAAAACAAATATGTGTTACCAGGGCCTATCATGAACATTGCTGCAGAAGGTGACTAGAGAGAACATCCAACCACAATATTCCCATATCCCAAGAAGGTCCAAGTAAGACTGGGTTAACTCCTCATGGTAAAAAGGCCAAAGGGAATCTAAGAATGTTCTGGTATTAAACCTCTCCAAAAAAAAGCTAAAAATTATGAATTTATGTGTCTGAAAGTTATCACAGTGATGATGATAATAACAGATCCTTCAATGGATTAAGGGCCTTAGAATCACAAAGTCCTCCAATACAGGAACCAAGACTCAAGCTTCTTTTATTTGGGGGGAGTGCAGGATGGGGGTGATTCTTTACAGAACCTACTAAGTACTTAGGAACAATTAACCAAATTGCTAAATTCTCTTTACCTCTTAATTGGCCTGTTGGCTTTTCTAGTATTTAAAAAGCCAGCTACTTAAGAGATATCTCCAACACCATGACCTAAGCATGCCACAATTCAACACCCTTAGTCTTAGATTGAAGGGAATTGAAAACCAAACATAGGAACATCGTCATACAATGTTTATTTGTCTGCTCTTATAGGACTATACGTGTTTGAGTTGCCAGAGACTTAAGAGATCCATCTTGCTCCTTATGAAAAATCTGAGTCTCAGGAGAGTCAAATGAGTTGCCCAAGGAAGCAGAAAGTCTAAGAAGAAGAGGAGGGACTGGAACTCAGGACCCCTGACTCTATATTCAGTTTTTCCCCCCTTACCCTACACTGCATTTTCAGAAAATAGCAGGGCTAGAAATTTCTAATCCATAAAATACTACTTGTATTTGAATTGAACGCATTATTTTCCTCACTCAGCCAACTTTTATTTTTGAATATAAAAGAAAGATTACAGAAATAGAAATACATATCCTATGAAAAATACATAAGTTTACACAGGGCCTAATTCTGATGCTTCCAAACAACTAAATGCAATCCCTAGACATGGAATTTCTCGTCAAGTAGATAATAGCTCTGTATCTCAAGTATGATTGCTGGAAACTGAAGTATTAAAAGGCCACTGAGTGGAAAAGACTAGATAAATAGAGCCGAGTAGCAATCAAACACAGCAGGCCAGTGTTCAACCACCTAAAGAACACAAAGTTCTTTGGGGGGGTGAGGGAGAAAAGGCTTCCTGTTCTGTAAGAATTGCTGGGAAAACTGGCAAAGAGTTGGAGAGTGATTCAAGTCCAACGAAAGGAACAATCTACAAATCTACACAATTCCTCCACTAATGAAAATAAAAACAACAGGAAAGAGCAGCCAAACTCTCATTAATTTTAATGACAAATCTAGATTCCATAGAACAGAAGGAAATATGCTGAATCCCTCTTGCAGAAATAGGAGTCAGAGACGTAGAAGATAACCACTGTCTCTGTTGGATTAGTAGCTGCTTCTTTATGTTACCTAAGGAGGATTCTGATGGGGGGGGGGGCATCACAATAAATGTTTAAAAATAGAATCTGGGAGAAAAAAGGAAAATATCCGCCCATCACAGCCTTTTCAGTTTAATCTGAGCTATTAATCACTTCCTTAAATTTAGAAATGAACAAGACTATAATAAGTCAAGGTCTCCTTTGTGGTATTTGCCAACCTGAGGGCATAAATGGTCATAGTAAATTTGAGAGTCTGGCTGAATTCATCACAGTTAGGGGTGTGCATCACAGGAAATAATTATGAGGAATCACTGGGATTCAATGGAAAGAACACTGGTTCTGGTGTTTAAAATTGACCTGGGTTTGCATTCTCTCTTTATTTGCTCCATGTAATAAAGTTGCACACAAGATCCTTTTTAGTTTTACAACTATGACCCAACAACAATAAAACATTTCCACCTTTGAAGTCAAGGCAGGAGAGGATAGGAGAGAGAATTCTAGGTTTTAAGTCAGAGGACTTGAAACTTACAATCTCAGAAATCTTGAGTAAATCACTTAAATTTTCTTGATCTCAATTTTGATTTGTAAAAGAGGAAGTATGGATTTAAGGTTATCTTTAAATGCCTTCTAATTTTTATTAAATTTTCTAAATTTTATTAAATTCTCTTATGTCACTTCAAGTAGAAATGAAGGATATGAATGGATGAGAGAAAGTAGAGCATTCAAGAAGTATAAAAGAGAAAAGATTAAATGAAAATTCCACTTGCCTATCATTTGACTGTGAAACTGTTGTTCAGTCCTTTGCCAGTTGTGTCTGACTCTTTGGGACCCCATTTGGGGTACCAGAATACTTTGCCATTTCCTTCTGCAGTTCATTTTGCAGATGAGGGAATTGGGGCAGTGACTTGTCAAATATCACATAACTATATAGACACGTGGATATAAACACATATAAACACACATGTGTGAATACACACATGTAAACATATATGCATAAACACATTATATATTCCTATATACACATTAGTGCATTTGTATAAATGTATATGAATGTGTGTGTGATTACATTTGAACTCATGAAAATGAGTCTTCCTGACTGTGAATCTGGCACTCTAACCACTGTACCACCTAGAACTTGATTGTAAAATTAAGTCTCTTTTAACTCAAAATAATTTACTCGAGCTTTTCGGATACCAACTGAATTCAAATGAGGAAACTGAATAATAGGAAGATTAGCCAATAGGCTGGTCAGAAAACATGGGGTAAATGATTAATTGGCATTTCTAAACACGGCTACTTAAGGATCAATCCTCTAAACCCAGCTCTACATCTCATTACCATCCCTTTCAGCAATAGCTACCACCATCACAGTCTCTCCTAGCCACACTCCTCATTCCATTTTTCCCTTTAACCATGCATCTCATCACTCTAAGAACTTTTTTCTCTTTTAACTTAGACAGCATCTACTACTGTTTGTATTGGTGCTCATCCCCCCTCCCCAAACTTAATCGTCACATTTCACAGCTCCTAAAAAGACATAGAAATATACACTAAGAAAAAAAATTATTATATAAATATATAGGAACTCACTGTTAACCACTTCCAGCTGTCATCCCATCTGTCTCTCAACTCCCTACTGCCAAAATTACTACAAAAAAGTCATAGACCCTGGAGTCTTCCTTGTTCTTTCCCTATGTCTTGGCAATCTGGTTCTCAATCAGCAAATAATATGCACCTGCTTGTAGCAGATACTATGCCAGCCAGTGAGGAAACAAATGAAAATGTTCCTTCCCTCAAGCACCTTACATTCTAATGAGATGCACTACATAAGGAAACAAAATTTTAATTGTAGCTGTGAGAGGAACAACGAGGAAAGCCAATATCATTTCCACTTCAATTGTAAAGATAGCATTAATCACCATTAAGATGAAAAACGGAGGAAGGGAATTGGGAGCAGAAGGGAGCAAGTATGCTCTGGAATTTGAATTCTTGTTCAAATATGGGTTGGAATAAGTTAGCTCAAAGATTCTTTCTGATCCTGAAATTTTTTTTTTCAGGTTTTTGGCAAGACAAATGAGGTTAAGTGGCTTGCCCAAGGCCACACAGCTAGGTAATTATTAAATGACTGAGTCCAGATTTGAACTCAGGTACTCTTTGACTCCAGGGTTGGTGCTCTATCCACTGCTCCACCTAGCTGCCCCATGATCCTGAAATTCTATGATTCTCTCCTAAAGGAGTAGAATCTGAGGAGGCTTCCTGGGAAAGATGCTATTTATATGTGGATCTTAATGCGGAGACTAAAAATTCCACAGGTGATAAGCAAAGAGAGGACACAGTGATGAAAGGGTAAAAATACTTGGCTGGATAGATAGAAAAGTTTAGTACAACTAGTGTTGAAGAAGACATATTAGAGAATATGAAATATGTGTGCATGTTTATATAGAAAATATAGATTATATAATTCTTATTTAGATGAATGCATTCAGATGAGTTCTTGTATCAGACATACATGTGTAAGTATATATATATGCACATAATATACACATATACTATGTATGATATGTATGTCATTTGAAATATCTATATATATATATATATATATATATATATGTATATTTAACTAATGCCTAATTTTTACCTAAAGTCTTCCAGTGACAACTCTTTTAAGTTTTTTTTCTTTCAGCAAACTCCATTTGGTTCTTTATATCTTCTAATCACTCGTGTAACGTTTTGTTCTGCACCTGTCTCATGGAATCTGCATTCATGTTTTTGTATCACATGCTCCACGTTTTTGTGAAACTGCTCTCAGAGAATATGTTTCATAAGGGAAATAAACAGATTATTTTCCATCTTCCTATTCCTAAATACAAATACAAATACTAATATGCACGCAGTAGTGCAGTAGTACCTTAATAAATGATTTTAAAATTTAATTAACTTCCATGAAAAAAAGGAATTTTATATATATATATATATATATATATATATGTATGCATATCTCATTTCCTGATTTACTCATTAAATCCAGATAGGGATTAATAAAAAAAAACAAAACAAACCACTGCCCGAGAAATTATATAATTTTTTTTTCATTTACTGTATTATTAAACACACCCTGACAAAACAGAGTAGGGATGAGAGTGTTATAAATAAAATGGAGTCCTTGGAGAGAGGCAATGTTTTAAGTCATATTTCTTGTTTTTTAAACAACATTTTCCTCAATTAAATATTTCCCAAACTACATCGTGTAAATGTATTTCTAACATTTACAGTGTTGCTTCAGGGCCACTTATTAGTGCTAAGAAACATGACTGAACATTTAGCTGTTAATTTAATTGATAATATAGATGCTGATTACCAGTTAAATGTAATCTGCTGTAGATGCTTGCTCTAGTGATATTAAACCATTCCACTGGTTGTCATCTTTAATGTTTTCAATATTAATTTATTCCTTATGAAAATGGATATATTCAGAGATAAGACTTTATTCAAAATAAATGTCACAGTCAACCTTTTGTCATGTACCTTGAACATTCATTTCTCTTTTGGACCTAAAGTTTTTTTTTTTAATTTGTACTTTCTGAAGCATTTGAGAGGACTGAATATAAAATTATTATGGGTGCTTACAAATATGGATCAGAAGGCAGTTCTAGGGTCAGTTACTCTCAAGTTATCTACTGATTGTTGATGACTACATCTCATAGAGGCAGCTGGATCCAAGAAAAGAAACACAAAAAAATGAATTCTCCTTCTGCCACTCACCAACTGTGTGACCCTTACCAAATCCCTCAACTACTCTGTATCAGTTTCCTCATCTGTAAAATGAGGGAATTAAACCCAATGGTCTAAGTGCCTTTCCAGCAGTTGGCCTTTAAAGGTTCATAAAATGTTTAACAATTTACAAAAAATTATTTATGCATAGGAATACCCTAATGAAGACATACATCTGGGACCAGAACTCCAAGAAGCATCACACTCATAAAGGCACTTTAAAAAAATCTTTGCTGAAATTACTAATATGGAAATATTTTTACATGATTGCACACATTTAAATAATATCAGATTGCTTGCCACCTCAGGGAAGGGTGAGTGGCAGAATGCAGATTTCAAATGTTGAAAAAAAGTTAAAATTGTTTTAATGCAAATAAGGGAAAATAAAACATAAAAAATTCTGTTGAAAAGTTGAATTAGATTATAAATTTATAGATTATAAATTTATGATAAAATTGAAGACTTGAAAGGGGCATCAGACATCATCTAGTCTATTCTATAACTGAAAGGAATCCCCACTATCACATAACCTACCAAAGTGTTAGTCAAAATAATGTCATAGTCCTGATATGTCCTTTTTTTCTATCCATTGCTTGGAGTCCTTCAATGATGGGGAGTACTTCCTATATTCCCAGGTAGACGATTTCTTTTACAGATAGCTTTCATTTAATGACTTCCATCCATTATTTCTCTTTCAGATCACTCAGAAATTTAATCAAGGTAAGTACAATCCCTCTTCTGCTTCACAGTCATGGAGACACCTATCATGTCCATGCTTGAGTTTTCTCTTCTACAGGTAATTGCCCACTTCATTTCCTTCTGATCATCATAAAACAGATTCATTGTACATTTTTGGTTGTCCTTTCCTGAGAATTCTCTGGGATATCAATGGTCTCCCTAAACTTGGTGGCTACTTCTGAACCCAATCCTTTAAATATGTCTAGACCAGGAACAATAAAAAGAGACATGTATTCATTGTAGTTATTCATCTCTTAATGTATTATCAGATTGCAGTGACTGAAAAGTCAAAGACAGGCACCATATCAACACTGTGGACAAAGCTTCACCTTGGAGTCTACTAAAACCTCAGGTCATGGTCAGAAAAACTGAGATCTAATATGTTTCTTCCATACTTAGTTGATTTTTTTTTACTCCAAGTATAAGAATACATTTTATCTTATGAGATTCATTTCAAAGTTCTAGCCTAGAAGGCAGCAACCTGGATCCTGTGCCTTCCACTTGATTTTTCAAATCATCAAGTCCAGAGTGGTTTTCTTTATGTTTTACAGGAAAACCTTTATGAACTCATGGGCTAAAGAAAGATAAAGATATAAACATTACTCTGAGCTCATGGGCATACAAAAACATATGGCTTTGACTCAGGGGTCATTGTTTGCTAATACCTCCTTTAGCCTACTGAGATGGTTGGCAATTTATCCTTTACTATGTAAAATCTCCTTAGCTCAAGGCATCAGCAAATTCAACAAGTATATCATCTGAACTTTTATCTTGTCAGCAAGAAAACTGTTAAACAGCACAGGGTAAGGTGGAGAATTCTGGAACATACTACTGTGCCTTTTCTGCCAAGGTGGAATACAAATACAAGTATTTGGAGTGTAGGCACTAGATCTTTTCCAAAACTGTATTGCTGTACTCAGATCTACATATATTTTCACAATATTAGTATAAGATACTTCATCAAGTACTAATCTCAAAATCTATATATTACTAGGATTGTTTGTGTGTGGAGGGGTGAGAGAGAGAGAAAGAGAGAGAGAGAGAGAGAGAGAGAGAGAGAGAGAGAGAGAGAGAGAGAGAGAGAGAGAGAGAGAGAGAGAGATTTCTCTAAATTCTCTTGATTTAAGAAATTAATAGAAAATAGTTGAATTTTAAGAAACTGAATTGATGAAGTCATGTTAGATCTTTACATTTCTTTGTTTACACATTTAAAATTGCCTCCCTGATGATAAGATGTTCTAGAATATTTGAGGAATTATACTAAAGGTCATAGGCATATAAGTTAAAGAGGGACATTTTTACTTCTCTAAGTCTGCCTTCTGTTTTGCACTTCCTCTAAAGAGTCATGAGTAATAGCAATCACATCTGGACATGGTTGTCTGGATCACATAATTGAGGGCAGCAGAAAGAGCAATGGCACTGGATTCAGATGAGCTGGGTATAAATCCAGTAAGCTAATGCTATCCATATTATGGTGGGCAAATAGATCAGCCAATCGATAAGTACCTATCAAACACATTTTATGTGTCATTAACTGTATTTGTACTGGATGACTTCCAATGACTTTCCCAAGGACTTTTATTCATCAAGAACATCTAACACCTTATTATCTCATATTTCTCTTAGGCATTAGCCCCCAAAGGGCTATGAAATTCTGAGATTCCTATAGTATCATGATCTATCTTAGAATGGTCAAATATAACTCCAGAAGTAATGGAATAATTCCTCACCAAAGATAAATAAAAGATCTATTCCAACTTTTTATGTTAGCTTGATGTGTATTTTTTTTTCCTGTTTCAAATGTATCTTTTGTTAACAAACATATTGTTGGTTTCTGGTTTTATTTTCAAATCTCATTCATGAGATGATTAATAGCATCTTTTAATCTATAATTTACCCTCTGGATTTTAGATATTGGGCCAGTTTTCCTTGATACTTTCTAGAAATATGATTGTAGGGTCCTTCTTTGATCATGGCTTTCAAGTAGCTCAATAATTCTTAAATTATCTCTCTTCAATCTATTGTCACAGTCAGTTATTTATTCAATATTATATTTCACATTTCCTTTTATTTTTTCAATCCTTTGATTTTTTTGAAGTCTAATGTAGTTTTCAGCTTTCACTTGCCCAATTCTAATTTTAAGAAATTATTTTCTTCAGTGAATTACTCTTTTTTTTTTGCCATTTCATCACTTTGATTTTTAAGAAGTACTTTATTGAATTTTTGTACCTCCTTTTCCATTTGGTCAATTCTGTTTTGTGAGGTATTATTTTTGTCAGTATTTTTTGTGTTTCTTTTCTGAAGCTGTTAACTTTCTTTCATAGTTTTATTATATCACTTATTTCCTTCCCCATTTTTTTCTCTATCACTTATTGCTTTCTTTAACTCTATCAGGGATTCTTGTTGAATTTGGGCTCAATTAGCATTTTTGTCTTCTGAGTTTATGACTTGGTTTTCCCTGCCACTGTAGTTGCTATTATGGTCAAATTTTTTTTGTTATTGTTTTTTAATTTTTTCTCACTCTATATCACGACTGTGAACTTTATATTAAAGTCAGTCTATGCTCACTTGGAGTGGTAAGCGCTATTTTATGGTATGTGTGCATGGTGCTTTGTTGCATTCAGAACAGTCTCTGGACTGGGAGCTCTCAAAGTTACTGCTGCAACTTTGGCAAGTAACTCTAAGGTCCACAACTAATACTGTGCCAGCATGAATTCAGAGCTGTTGGTATCATAGATGTCTCTTGCCAACCTTCTAAGTTATCTGAGACCATAAAAATGTCTCATCTAGACTTTTTCTTTGCTCTATTGCTCTAAAATTTGATTTGAAGGGTTATTTTTCTAAATTGTTTGGAGAGAAATGCTGAGAGAGTTCAGTTGGGTTGCTGCCTGTAATTTTCCATCTTGGTAGTTTGGGATTTAAAGATTTTAAAGGTATATCAGGCAAAAGTAATTATGTCAGACAGGAAAAGTTGGGGGGGGGGAAGAACCATAGCTTTGCTATTATCGCTTCCACACTGCCAATTTCTTCATCAAAATTTTAATATACCACATTTTGGCATAAAAAATGAAATAGGAATTTTGGTAGAGTTTTGTGGAAGGTGCAGATATGTAAAAGCTAGTACATGATATAGAAAAACTTTAGAAATGCAGAAATGCACAAAATACATGTATGGTATTGTCTATCATAGTCACATTTTATCTTTTTTCTTAGGGTTTTTTTTTGGCAAGATAATGGGGTTAAGTGGCTTGCCCAAGGCCACACAGCTAGGTAATTATTAAGTGTCTGAGGTCGGATTTGAACTCAGGTCCTATGCTCTATCCACTGTGCCACCTAGCCGCCCCATATTTTATCTTTTAATACCATAATAATTCAAACTTCTTCTCTTGTACAAAGGGAGGGTCAAAAGAAATGTATGTGGATTTTTCCAGATTGCAGAGGAGCCCCACCTTTAACTCCTATGATGTGGAAGAGATACTTGTACTGTAAAGGGGGGAAAATATAGGTACAACTTTCTGCCTCAGTCCATTTAAAAAGACTGGAATTTAAAAGGATTTACCAGACGAGCAGAAGACCATTAACTCTATAGAAACTTGCATTATTTTTTAGATCATCAATTTTCCCCCAGCCTCTCTCATACAATCTGCAATTTCCTTAATTGACTGCCTAATGGACTAAAATTCATTACAATAATTATCACGTATTTAACAGAATGATGTAAAAAATTTTCCAGCACAATCTTTAAACGTGGTCATTTTCAGTCAAAACACACACACTATTTCAAGAAGGAGATGAATGACTTGCAAAATTTGGAATTTTATATGATGCATACATAATTCAATTCATTTATTAAAGCACTTGTAGGGACAATAAATTAATATTAGGTGAGAATAAGGAGAACCGTATCCAATTTTGACCACTTCAGATTTCATTTTGAATATATTTAAATTTGATATTATTTCTAAAAAACACATTAATACCCACTGAATATTCCTTCTGCAATACCCAAACTGCAAAGCATGCTATGTCCCTATTCTAAAACCTTTATATCAGAAATCAAAATGTGATCTGCTTACGAACAATAAGGGAAATATTTATTTTTATTCTTCTTACCAAAATGTCTAGTCTTGGAACAATATAAATATTCAATGTCAGTCTTAAGCACAAAATACAAGATATGGAATGAGAAGAGCAAGAAGTTTGCATTACCCTGAGTATCTCCTTTCTTATATTTATAGAATAATAATCATAACAATAGCATCTGATCTTTATTTATGATTCAGGGCATAAGCTTTGCAATTTATATTTTTGATATCCTTTTATTCTCTCCACAATCCTGGAGACAGGAGCTTTCTTATCTTCTTTATTTTGCAAATTAGGAAATTAGCATGAACAGAGGTTAGAGGATTGGCCTGTGGGCACATCACTAATAAGAGTATGAGCCTATACCTGTACTGAAATCTTCCAGTTTCTGCCGCTTTATCCACACTGTCATTTTGTGACCAAAAACAGCTTTAACACTAGGAAAAACTTAAAAGGTCACTGACTCTGATTCCTCATTTTGCACATAAATAAACAGAGACCTAGAGAGGTTAAGTATCTTGCTCAGGGTCACAAATCATTCTGTTAGTGTCTAAAATAGGATTTGAACAAAGATTTTCCAGACAAGTCCAACACATTCACTATTCCATAATGCTTCTCTTTGACTTAGGGGGAGATGCTACCAATTTTACCAACAGAGAAATTCTCTTCAGCTTTAAGACATCATCTCCTAAAAGTCCTAGTTAAAAGGTAAATGATTTTCATAATCATTCAAATATCACTAAAGGAAAATGAGCTGTTCAGACCCTCCTTGGAGGCCTTCAAGAAGAGGTTAAATGACCATTTTTTAAAGGAATGACATAGTGAGACATTCCTTTGGGGTATGGATTATTTAGATGATCTCTGAGGTCCTTTCCAGTTCTAAAATTCTATAATTCTATTCATTATCTATAAAAGAAATTTATTCATAATATTAGAGAAACATAGTTTTGGAATTTGAAGAGATATTACAGATCATAAAATCCATTTTACAGATGAGAAATTGAGGTCCAGAGAGGTTAACTGATTTACTGAAGTCACATAGCAAAAATCACAGTACAGATGTATAACTAAAATCCTTTTTTCACTCCCAAATCAAAATATTACTCATGGCATCATTCTGCATTAATAGCACACAAGCATCAACTATTTTTTTTCAGATACTGGGTAATGAACACAGATGGATAAAGCAGACACAGAACACTAGGTACTGCCCATAAAATATTGGGAGGAAGCAGGGAGCCTTGGGAACTAAAAAGAAAATAGAAAGCAACTAGAAAATAAAGACAAAATCAAGAGAGATAATTTGCCTAGATAAATTGTAAAATTACCAAGGGTCAGCCACATTTGAGAGCAGTCATATTGATAATGGATATTTAATATATGATAGGATTTTATCATTGTTTTTTCTATTATTTTGTATTAAAATAGAATTCTTATTTTTATCACAAATAATGTCAATTGGTGAGAGGAAGATGGGAAAGTTCTACTATTATTTCCATTTGATATACCCTCTACAAACATGTATAGGCTCTTGTATTTCTGAGGGATTATGTTAGGGGAAACTGAAAGAATTAATTCTGTAATACCATTTCATTCTAAATATGATGATTTTTCCCTCATTATCTTGTTACAGTCTGCTTCCAATCCTTGTACACTGCATATTTTGAATTAAATTATTTGTACCTCAGGCATTTTGTGGAATGTGTGCCCCTTTGAGCAAGAAATGCTTCCTTTTTTATTTTTGTATTCCCAGGTCTTATAATGTGATCTGGCCAACAGTGGGGACTTAATAATTTCTCACTGTATTAAACCACATTGGACCTCAATGAATCAATTTTTAAACTAATAATTTTATGCCCAGTTAATGCTCTTCTACCATAATGCCTGTCAACATCCCCAACAAGAAAATTTCCAACCTCTGCTCCAACTGACTGGAAATTCATTGGTTCAACAGCTTCATTCAACTTACAGAAACTTCTAACAATTCATTTGTTTTAAGTTTATAGTATTACTGATTTTGAAATAAATGAGAAACCTTTTAGACTATTGAACCTAATCTCATATTTTTTACAGATGAGGAAAATGAGGGGAAAAGTGCATAGGCAATGACTTACCTGCGGTATCATGATTATGATGGATCTTGAACATAGTCTTCTTTAATCCAAATCCAAGGCCCTATATTCCACCTTGTGATTTCTCTTTATGATTTTTTTTTCTTACCTTGGGAACTATGCAAAGTTATCTTCCTTATTTTACCTAAAGTCTTTCAAATATTTGAATTAATATATTGGCTAATATGGCAGGCAGAAGAATGGAATTGGAGGATCTGTGTTCAAATACTGCCTCTAACTGATCATCTACATAACCTTGGGCAGATCACTTTAACACTATGGGCCATAGTTATCTGACCTATAATAAGAAAGGGTTGGATGAAATGACCTCTAAGTTTCTTTCCAGTTCTAAACCTATGGTTTATTTGTCTATCTATCTTCATTCTTTTCTTTCCCAGACAATATTTAGCTATACTTTTTTCAACTTTCTTTATATTCTGTTTTTTTCCAGAGTCTTCCTCATCCTGGTCATGTTCTTCTGTATATGGACAAGCTGGTCAATGTTCCATTTCAAATATTATGATTCTTTCTTGTAGAACTGAACACAATATTCCAGATGTTATCTGGTCAATACAGAGTCAAAAGAATGACTATTATTGCCCTTGGTCTGAACACTGTAATTTTATTATTATTACATTACTTAAAATTTGATTGACAATCACAGCTCAATATTATTAAGGCTTTATTCAACTTAATATGACTATACCTTTTGGGCGGGGGATGAGAGTGGTTACCATGTAGTCTCCTTAATCCTATATGGGTCCTTTCCTTTTCCTTTAAGCTAACATTTTTCTCTTGGCTGCAACTGCATAAGCTTTATACATACTGAGTCCATACTGGGTCCATCTTCCTTTGGAGTAAGGCATTCTTCAGAAATGTATTATTTTTAGCCACCAACATTCTTTCCATAGAAAGGATGAGGAACTAGACTTAGAATTGTAAACCAAATCTATCCTTCCTTGGAACTGAAGTGTAGACATGACCTAATTACATACTTGTTGTTATCCGAGTTCCTTCCTGGCTTTTGGGCCCATGTCATCCTCTATTACTTTGGTCCAGCTTCAATGTGTAATCATATGCAATCTCTTCACATGCCTTACAGATGAAGACAGCATTCTCCTTGACATTTCATTCAAAACAAACTGTTCTCTCACAAGAAATGACCATTATTAAACCACTTCATCACCAACTGAGACAATGCATTCTATAGCACCAGCAAGTTGAAGGATATTTTCCAGAACATCAAATAGTCTTTGACTTCAGATTTTGTGCTAGTACATTATAATGAACATTACCTCATCACTAATGTTTTAACTTAAAGTACCGGAACTATGCTTAATTCCAAAATACAAAATGGCATCGAGGAACCCATTGATTTCTATTCTGACAACAATGCCACCTACACTGTATAAATACACTTGAATTTCCAAAGAGGTTTTTGCTATTTCCATGGAGGCCAAAATGTTCATAGTTACCTCAATAGCTGTGCCTTTAAAATTAAAATGATTTATTGTGAATATATTTCTATACATGCATTGTCTCCCTTGAAAGAATTAAAGTTCCTTGATGGAAGGGGTTATTTAATTTTAAATTTGAATCTTCAAGTCCTGGCCTAGTATAGAACACATATTTATATGTTGATTGATTTATATGAATGCTGAGATATATCACTCAGAATTTTGAAATTAATTCAGCTGAATGACAGTCAACTTTAGTCAGGTAAAATTGTAGTCTGGATTCCTGAAACATGGCAGACAGACCTTAACTTTTATTTCCAAAAGAAGACAAGGTATAGAGGAGAGGGAGGCAGAAGTTAGGAATCGAGAGTTGTGGAAGTGGGAAGATGTTTGGAGATGGACTACATGGTTACAGGTCACTTGGGAAGGATGTTATGAGGAGATTAATAAGAGACCAGGCAAGGAAGAGGAGGTGGTTGTATAACACAGCATAGAACTTGCAGGATCAGGAGGTGTGGGTTTGTTGTGGAAAAGATGTCAGCTACCCTAAGTGTCTTCCAGAAAACCTCCAGTCATCTACTTTAGTAAAAGTTCTAATTTTGTGAACTAATTTTCTAAAGATAAGTCTACATCCTAATTTGTTTCCAAGGAGACTTGTGTTCATTGTTTATGAATAGATTTGTTTATAAGTAAAGTCAAACGTTACTCTCCCAATAAAGAATTCCTATATCCATTGGAAATTTGGTGCTATAAGATCTACTTTGGCTCTCTTCAGCAACATATCTTCTTTAAAGGAATTCCAATCTGGCCAATCTCTTTAAACTGAGTTTGGAAGAGAGAGTCAACAAAGAAACTCTGAGAAAAATAGCTCTATGCATAAGCCATCAACCTAAGTTATTGGACCATAAGATTCATCTTCTACAGGTGATGTTACTTTTCCTGAAGGTTATCATCTAATTTCATTGGTTACATTATCACAGTATACATGGGTATTGCTCACAAGAGAGCACAAAATAAAACTATATTTGCTCTTCCCAGAATTGTAGTGATTCAACTTTTCTACTAGGTGTCTGGTCTTCCATGAGAAATCACCAAGAAGTCTTGGTCAGATAATCATGGATGGATTTTATAACAACTTTTTCAGAGGAAGAAGCTTTTAAATGCTTTCAAATATATCATAATATCCTGGATATCTCAAAATTTTCTAAAATAGCATTTTAATTCTGGAACATGCAGATTAATGCCACGATAATCCTGGCTCGACACAAGTGATTTGCAATACATGAATTGCCAGATGTTATCCTTTCCAATATTAAGTTTACATTTATTTCATCTGAGTTAAATGTCTTTATGAAGAGGAACCTTAATGAAGTTGCCAAGTTCTTTTTCAACAACATCAAATAAGTGAAAGCTGAGTTAAGGCCCTTAAGAGTCAAAGGAGTTCATTGGGAGGGCTCAGGCCAACAAAACCATTCAGGTTGCTTGTTCCACACTCATTCAATGACAGGAGCCTTTTGTATTGTATTACCAATAAGTTAAAATTTCAGGGTTTGGTTTCATTTTCTTTACCCAGATACATTCAAAGAATTTTAGTTGTGGCTAGGAATCATAGGGGGGGTAGAGGACTGGTTCTATAAGTCAGTAAGTACTGAGTTGAAATATAGCCTCATTTGCCAACTAACTGAAAGAGCCTGGGCATATCACTTAAGCTCCATTTGCCTCAGTTTCTTCATTTCTAAAATAAAGGTAATAATAATAATGATAAATACTGATCTAAGGCTAAAGTATTTGTACAGCACTCTGAAAACTTTAAAGTATATATAAACCCCATTATTGCTATTGTTAAGCTAGCAATGTATTGCAATGTATAGAATTCTGGAACTGAAATCAGTTCAAATTGAACTAAAAACACTTATGAACTGTGTGACCTGCACAAGTCACTTAATGTTTCCATTTCAGCAACTATAAAATCAGAAGAAAAATAATACTTCTCTCCCAGTGCTTGTTTTGAAAATATATTAATTTAATATTTGGAAAGCACTTAACAGTACCTAATATAGAGAAGGTACATTTTCTATGAAAATATTTTTATATCTCTAATATGTTATTTATTATGTAATAATATATGTAATATACTGTTTATAATACATAATATAATGTGTATTTTTATATATAAATAGATATAATATATGGATGATGGATGTATTCCTTGAAGCTTCTTAAATTTAATCCTTAAACCAGTTTAAACTATTACCAAGTGTCAGTTCTTTAGGGTTGTAAGAAAAATGTGTTATTTCCCTCATTATGTGCATATATACACACATATAAATGTGTGTGCATGTAAATACATATAAATACATATAAATACATGCACACATAGACACTTCTATGTTAGCTATTATCATCCATTACAATATATGTTTCTTGAGGGCAAAGACCATCTTCTGCATCATTTTTTAATTCTCAGTCCTTAGCATGATGTATGACACATAGAAGTGACTCTAGAAATACTAGCTACTGCTACTACTACTACTACTACTACTACTACTACTACTACAATTTTTATTATCATTATATTTTTCATGGTATTCCCCTTTGCATACACTGCTACTCTGCTGAGGTTGGATTTCATGATCCTCCTGATCTTACCTTGATCTTTCCATTCTTCCCCATTTGGGTCCCCATCCCTTAGCCACTGAATTGACTGCTCCCTCCCTTCTCTTCTATTTTTCAAAACTCTATTCCATCAAGATGTGGTTTAGATGTCACCTCCTTAAAAAAGAAATCTCTAATATGATCCTCAATTCTTGACTCTTTTAGGCCACTTTGACCTTTCCCATATTCATAATCATTTTTAAATGTATTTAGTTATTTATCCTTTCCCTGCTTGCTAATGAACTTTTAGGATCCTTAAGGAAAAAAAGATTATGATCTTACTTCTTCATAGTATCCCCAAAGTCTAGGAGAATGTCTTAGAACATAAGAGCCATTTAATAAATGCTTTTTTGACTTGAATTTTTTTGTTTTTGTTTTTGTTTTTAGATTTTTGCAAGGCAAATGGGGTTAAGTGGCTTGCCCAATGCCACACAGCTAGGCAATTATTAAGTGTCTGAGACCAGATTTGAACCCAGGTACTCCTGACTCCAAGGCAGGTGCTTTATCCACTATGCCACCTAGCTGCCCCGAATTGAAATTTTTGAAATGAATTTAAACTGAGTTGTTAAACAAATCCTCTTAGTCAGATTACTGGTGTTTCTTGAAAATATATTTTCAACTCTATACCTCTGAAAATAAAATAAGAATATTAGAAGGAAATTCAGACATCATGGAGTCACTGGAAGAGTACATTAACAAAGGGATCATCTGCCTTTTGATTGTAGACCTTACACTACACAGTTCTTAAGTGATGGTAAGATTTTTCCTCTTAACATCACGGCTAAACTTGTCTCCTTGCAACATCGAGCCAAGGATCCTGAGTTGCACTTTGGAACCAAGAAAAAAATCAATTCCTTCTTCAAAGGATTGCCCACTAAACACTCTTAAGATTCCCCCCGCTCCGTGCTATTTTGGATACCATCACCCATTGCATTGACTGCTCCCTCCCTTCTTTTCCACAAGTGTCCCCCTAAAAGGAGAGGAATCCATCATTAAGCTCCTACCTGGATTAGCCCTGTTTTTATATCACTTAATTTCAGATAGGAAATAAATGTGATTTTCCTAGATGACAAAGACACATACTGAGACTTGGGAGTAATTATTCTAGAAAAGAAAGTATTTTTCCTTCGGTATTTTTAAAAATAATTTGTTCACTTTTTGAATTTTTTTTATTAAATATTTAATAGTATTCTTGAGACTGCCTGACATCTTAGGGCTATGTTGATTAGATTTAAGAATCTGCCCACTGACAGACTTTGAGAATTTCAGGGAGGTTTTTGTAATTTGAACACTGAAACCTAAAGATGTTTTCACATTTAGACTTTATAGTTTTCCTGGCTATCACTCCTAAAACAAACATATTTCATTGTTCATTGATTTTCCTAATAACCTGCAGTCAAAGTATAGCGGGATGACTTAGCCAACATTTCTCAATGTCACCATTTATGTGTCTATGTCATTCTCTTAGAACTTTTTTCATGGGCCAGAAATTTAACTGACAAAAACAGTCGAATGTTTTATTTTCTGTTACTCAGAAAGGACAGAATAGGAAAGTCACCTAATAACTTTAAAATGCCATTGGTACTTAATGGAGCACTAGAGAGAGAGAGATAGCATTTTGGAAGGTAAAAAAACTTTGTGATGTCATTTGCATGATATTTGAGGAAATTATTCCAATTTACAAGACTAAAAACACTTCCCCTATAAATAGTCAAGAGATATGAACAGTCAAGTTTTAAATGAAGAAATTTAAGCTATGTGTTCAAATATGTGTTCTAAATCATTAATAATTAGAGAAAAATGCAAATTAAAAACAATGAAATTCTATCTCATGCTCACTGTACTGGCAGATAACAACAAAGGAATATAGGTCCAATAATTCAGGAATTAAATTTGAAAGGATACTAAAACTGTTAGTAAAAACCAAAAAACTCATTTGATCTATTCATCACTACTTGCTATCATCCCATATCTCTTCTTCCCTTTGTACTCCATTGTGGGGGGAGGGATTGTCTCAGATTTTTGAAAGGTATATCCTAAGAGCCCAAGATCTGAAAGGTCCAATAATGCTGGCAAATCTTTAAGCACAGGCCAGCTCTTGATAGTGTCCACCTGACACCCAATAATCAAACTAGCCAACTTTGAAAAAAGATTCATCACAGAAAGCTTGATAACTGATCATATTTTGATGCATTTTTTAAATTTTGAAATTCAGTTCAGCAATTTTGAATGATGATCTTTGAAGGCAATGAGATATTGTGTTCTATATCAATGGGAGAATCATTCCTTTTAGCAAATTCACAAATCCTTTAAAGAAATACAAAATGTTTAATGCACCTTTTTGGATATTCCTATATATCCCATGTATAGTAAAGACTGATATAGCACATTAATATTTCCAAGAGATTTCCTAAACATTACCTTATTTAGTCCTTATCCTGTGATAATTCTATTAATTTTTTCCATATTACAAGTGAAAAATTGTAACTTAAAAATTCTAAATGCCTTATTTATTGTTACATATTTTTTAAGTACTGAGTCAGAATTTGAATCAACACTCCTCTCTCCCAGTCCAACCTTCCTTTTATCCCACCATATTTCCTTCAAGCATCAAAATATTTTGATTTGCAACAATAATACCTAAAACATTGTTTAAGAATCATTTCAAATATTTATTCTCTTTTTATCCTACCAGTCAAAAAATAAATTAGTATTTTGTGTCTAGAATTAGCAAATACTGATTTAGAATAATTCATGATAGCTATTTTTGTCCAGGCATATGGGCAAAAACAGTAATTCACCTTCAATTTTGGGCTATAAAAAAGAACTTGTTATCTACATATTGTTCAATATATTATTTTGTTTTATTTAACGTTACTCAAGATATTTTATCTTTTAGTTTTCTGAATTCTTTTTTTTCCTTTATCTCCATGTATTACATTTGTATTTCTTCCAACACAGTTTTCCAATTTTTTTTTACCTATAAGTTCCAAATCGTGTATAAGGGAGGAAAAAGTAGCTAGCATTCAATAACAGAATTAGCTCTATTTCTTCACAAGAACTTGTTTCACCACACTGAATTTCTCAAATACTTTGGCTGATAGCAGGAAAATTGCTTCCAAAATGTCTCTAACACAGATTAGTCATCACTGAAAGAATATATTGATAGTTCTAGAATAGCTTCCGAAATCCACTCTATCCTAAACACACACACACACACACACACACACACACACACACAGACACACACATGCAAACAATATATATATATGTATATATATATGTATATGTACACACACACATATATATATATATGTATATATATATATATATATTATATACATTTCCAATATGGCTCATTGCCCTAAGCCTTTAAAAAAAGTCCTAAATGCGAAATAAAATAAAATAAAATAAAACAGTTAAAATGCTAAAAGTTTGGGGATTAGCTGATGTTCTGAGCCCAAAGAATCTTCTAATTCAAGAAAACAACCATTAATGAGTGGTCTTTCAGTAAGGTGACCCTTTCTACCCCCTGACATCTCCTTTGCTTTGCAATTTCATTTTACTTCTCTCTTGACATTGTGCTACTTGAGTCAAACTAGACTATATGCCTACATACCTCACTTAGATCCATTAATTTTCAGTTTCTGTATCATTTTGGAAAGATAATTCCCTGTTCATTTCTAGCCCCTCTTCTCCCAAACTGTCCATCAATGTCAGCCGAATCCTAGTCATCCTTCAAGATTCTCCTTAAATACAAACTAGAAAGAAAACTGCTGGATACTTATATTCAAAATTCATATTTCTTTCCCTGAGCTTTTCATAATTTCTGGTTTTAGGGCAACTAATATTTTTATTCTGCTAAGTAGTTAGTTAATATTCATGCATGGACTGTTTCCTTGATGCCAAAGTGTGAGCTCCATGAAAGTAATGGGTACATCTTAGCTCTCTTCTCCCTTTTGACAAACCTAGCATAATATTTTTCATGAAGCATGAGTTAACTAATCTGTTATTTAATGAACAATTCAATCCATTTATTTGATGGTTATGAAACACTTTATGTCCACTAACATAGGTTTCAAAAAACCTAAAATAGGTAGTATTAGAAAATTATTATTCCCATTTCAGAGATGAGAAAATTTAGGCTCAAGAAGATTATTATTTCAAACTGAACAAAGTTCATAGCCACAAAATCCAGTTTTACAAATGAAGAAACTGAGACATGATGAAATTAAAATACTGTAAATGGTCTAGAATTTATAATTGGATGAGAGAACATTTGAACTCATGTTCTCCTAAGTCTAGAGTTTTATCCCCTCTCCCAGGTTTCTTCTTGGTCAAGGCCATCATATTAGCAAATTACAAAGCAGAGTTTAGAATGTTAACTCAGGTCTTCAGATTCTCAGAGCAACTTTCTTTCTAGGACATCACACTGATTATGTGTGCTTTAAAGAACTCCACTCTTAGTGCAGTTAAGAGATAAAATGAACCAAACAGATACTAAAAATACCCTGATTGGACACACAAATATCCAGTCTCAAGTAAAGTATTTGTACGTTATGCCAAAAATAGTCTAGAGCACAGTTCTGAATTTCATTCTCTTCTCAAGATTCAAGTATCATTTGTTCAAGCATTTTCTTCTTAAATTTGTTGTTCAATTGTTTCAATCAGATTCTTCATGACCCCCATTCGGAGTTTTCTTGGCGAAGTTACTGGAGTGGTTTGCCCTTTCCTTCTCCAGCTCACTTTTCAAATGAGGATACTGAGACAAATAGGGTTGACAGACAAGAAAAGATCTGAACTCTTGGGAAGTCTTCCTTATTTCACGTCCAGTGCTTTATTCACTGTGCCACCGAACTGCCCTCCTCATCTTAAACTAATTCAGACTTCACCTCCTTAGTTCTTAGATTCCCTCAACTATCATATGAAGAATAATACTTCTACTCCCCAACCCAAAATAATATGATGAAGAAAATACTGTATAAATGTGAAACTATTATTATTTTATGGTCAAATTATAGTTCCTTTTTAACTTCCTTTAAACAGATTCTGCACCTACCAGACTGTTTCTTCAAATTACCCCACAACCCACAGAGAATCAAAAGCAAGAAATGATCAAGAAATGATATTTCACAAGGCACTGCCTTTTGAGGAAAAGGGAGGAATGATCACTGAGTTGAAAAGGAAATGCGATTAAATCCCAGGCTTTCTCAATGACTAAATGTGTAACAATGAATAAGTCACTTTCCCTCTTTAGACCTCAGTAAAATGTGAAGCCTGGGCTCAATGACCGCTAAGCTTACTTCCAATTCTGATTTTCTATGCATCTAATATGCCAAAAGGTTGATATAGAAGGGTCTGTGTCCCCAAACCTGAAACAAATGGGTTGATCTTGCCTTTCTTTGTATCTTTATAACTTCGCTGAGTTCTTGAGACATAGGAACTGCTTCAAACTTGCTCCATGATGAACTCACAATAGAAAAATCAGGTAACAAGGCTGAACACATAATTGGTTGGTCAAATAAAACCAGTGAAATATAGACCTTACTTTTCTTAGAAACAATAAAAGCTATTATTTATATAGAAATTTAAAGTTTCCCAAGTGCTTTAATTTCATTTCATTCAATCTTCACAACCACCCTGTGAGACACATTAGCTTATCAAGGTCAAAGTCTCTAAATGCATTCAGGGCCATCTCCAGTTGCTCTGTTCTACATCTCGCCACTGAACTCTGTTGGTTCTCGAGGAGACTGAGACTGGTAACCTTTACAGCCCTCCCTCACTTAAATTCAACTCACTTGCAAGCCATGGAATCACCTTCCTGATATCCTGGCCCTCTGAGAAAGGACAAAAGAACAACCTGTGAGCAGGAGAAGCTGCCCCCTGGGGATGTAATTGGGGAGTTCCAGCTGAGCAACGAAGCTCCTTCCTTCTGATCTTTCTTTCGTTCCATTCCTCCTCTCACTTTTGTCCACAAAGATAGGAGATACAACAAATAATAATTTTAAAGACCGTTCAAATTGGAAATCATCTTGCTTTCCTCCTAAATATCTTCAGTGACAGCATGTGATTAAATACTAATTTAAAATGAATTTTTAAAATTCATTTTTTGACCTGTGAAAGAAATACTCTTTCTTCAAGAAATAATCAATATAATTAGGTCCGCTAACAAAGTGCCATACATTTAATTTTGTTGTTTGTTGTTGATATTCAGTTATGTCCAATGCCATGACTCAATTTGAGGTTTTCTTGGTGAAGATGCTAGAGTTATTTACCATTTCCTTCTCCAACTCATTTTTCAGGTGAGGAAACTGAGGTAAACAGAATCAAATGACTTGCCCAGGATCACATGCTAGTAAATGACAGAGATCAGATTTGAAATGAAGAAGAGGAGTCTTCCTAACTCCAGGTCTGGTAGTCTCTGCTCTGTGTCACTTAGCTGCCCCCCCATAGTACAATTGCTGCTTATATAAAATCTTTTAAAAACCAGTTTTCTTTAAAAAATCCACTTGAATCAAAAAATAAAAGTTAACCAAATAAATCTAAAATGCATTTTTATGGATAAAATTTAAGAGTAGTTGTATTTAACTTATTTTAGCTATCATTAATATAAATTATCATGTTGTTCATTTTGTTTTACATTCAACCAGGTTGCCATACGTAATAAAAATGTTAAAGGTGATACAAAAAATTATTTTGAAATATAAAACCAGGAATTTAGGATATATTGTTGGTCTCTTATTTTCTTGGTATTATTTATTTTTCTCATGTTAAAACAAAAACAAACAATATCCATCATGTCAGGTTTTTTTCCTCTTGGATGTTTAACTAATGATATTCATGGAACTGACACATGAACTAGTAATTAACCATGCTCTAATAACATTTTTCTTTTCCTAGAGGTTTTAGATGTTAGAACCAATCATTTTCTCATCTTAGTTGTTTTTTTAACATAGATTCATAAAAGTTAGGCCTTTGCTTATTGCTTTCAAATATATCAGTGTATCAGCTGCCCTGACTCTTTATGTTCTTTCTCCTCATTCAATTCAGACATCACTTACCCTGATATCCTTCAGGGGTAATGTAATTCTTTAATAAAATGCCTCTAAATGGATTAGTCTGGGTCTCATCTCTCTGCAATTCTCCCTGAGTTAGTATAGCATATCCACTTCCCATCTGAATCATGAATTACAGACCATAAGGTGAGCTACACAAAATCATACAGAAGCACAACTTATGGATAAAACACAAAATTCTTCTTAAGATGCTAGAATCAAGTTCTCACAATTCAAAGAATATAGTATTTTTAAAGAATCTCTGAAGCTTTTTTATGCATCACTCATGAAGGCTATCCTAGAAGTAAACTCTACAATGGCATCTATTAGTAGAGTTTGGTTCACAATTCAATATTCTTAAAAATAATAATTTTAGCATTACAATATTTTCCAAGACTATCAAGCTTTCCTAACTTTATATGTTAAAGAATAGAAGTAAATAATATATATGTATATATTATATAATTATTATATTATATGTGGTTATATTATATACTATATATATTATAGACAATGTATATTACATATATTATGTTCACATAAATTTAAGAATATATGTCCATATAGAAAAAATATGTATGATATATAGATACACACATATATTTTATATAGATACATATATATGGAAATATATGTGAAAATATGTGCATATATTCACAAATATATATTAAGATATATAAACACATATGCAATACCTATTACAAATAAATTTATAGATGATTTATCTTTTCTTTGGTTTTCTGTAATTATGATTTTTCAATTTACTGTTCACAGTTCTTAAGACTTTAAATATTTTTCATCTTTTTTTTTACAATACTATTGTTATTCTATGAATTTTCCTGGTACTGTTCATTTTACTCTGCTTAATTCAAACAAGTACGGGTATTGGGACATGGACAATATGAGAGTTTATTTTCCTTGACAACACACATTTGTCACTAGCTTATGCACTGAGTCTCTAGTGGTGTGGCAAATAGAATTGTGAACTGAAGAATCGAGAAGACCCTGTGCCAAATTCTATCAGATACTACCTAGTTCTATGGCTCTAGGAAATTCACTGAATCTCTCCCAGCCTCAGTTTCTTCATCTATAAAATGGGAATAATAAGAGCAGCTATTTTACATATTTTATGAAGATCAAATATGTGAGTAGTTAGCAAAATTTTGTTTGCTATATAAATGTTTATTATAATGCTATCATTATTGTTATTAATTTGCCACAAAAGTTTTCTTTTCTATTTTTTTCAGTGGAGAGAAAATACTTTTTTCATTTTAAAGGGATTTTATTTATTTTTGAATTTTAGAATTTCCCCCCCCTAATCTTACTCCTCCCCCCCACAGAAGGCCATTTGTGAGTCTTTACATTGTTTCCATGGTATACATTGATCCAAATTGAGTGTGATGAGAGAGAAATCATATCCTTAAGGAAGAAAGTAAGTAAATACTTTAACACTAAAAAAAATCTCCCATTTTCTCTTTAATATATGCAACTGAGATGGAAATAATCTGTCTTTGGATTTTACAACATTTTGAACTAAAAGACATCATTAAGGGTATGTAAAGGACCAGAAAATAAAATGAATATTTATCAAGACTAAGAAGACATGAGTATCAACTAAGTCTTATGGTAAAATTGTCCACATAATGCAAAAAACACAAAACCCTCCAATATGTTAGGTACATTATAAAAGTAAGTTTTATAAAAATCATTATATCAGGGAAAATACTAGAAAGAGCAGTGGATATAATAACAATACAATAAAAACAAGGGGGAAAACATCTATAAGTCTTCCTAATCTCTTTTTCTGGTAAAGATAAAGAATTACATGGAGTCAGAGATTAATTGATTTGGCAAAAAATACTAAATTTGGGAAAGTCATAGTGAGTTCATCATTAAATGGTATAATTTATTTTTTCATACTTTTTGAAACAGAGATTTATGAGCACAATGTAAGTTCTTTGAGGACAAATATTTTTCCACTTGTATATTTGTTATCTCCATTGTCTAGGTGAGTACTTGAATCATAGGTAGAATTCACTAAATATGCACTAATTAACATTATTTTAAAATAAAAAATAGGGGTGGCTACGTGGCGCAGTAGATAGAGCACTAGCCCTGTAGTCAGGAGTACCTAAGTTCAAATCTGGCCTCAGACACTTAATAATTACCTAGCTATGTTGCCTTGGGCAAGCCACCTAACCCCATTGCCTTACAAAAAACTAAAATTATAAAAAAATAAAAAATAATCTTGAAACTCAAACATTTCATGCTCATTTTACAAAACCATAGAATGGTAATTGACCAAGTAACCTCATCCACCAAAATTAAATATATTTTTCAATGATTATGACAATTATGAACAATTTTCTTTTCAAAAATATTTTTCTAGTCTATAACAAACTAGGGTATTTTTGACCCTTGAAACACTACATATATACATATATATATATATATATATATATATATATATATATATATATATATATGTAGTATACACACACACACACACACACACACACCTGCCAAAGTTTCTTACAAAAGAGATTGATTACACTGATAGGAAAAAAACAGAGATTCAAGATTTCTATAATCATTATAAGTTAAACAAAATTGCCAATTGTCCCTCTCCAAGGTCTTGTAGAAAGTTGATGAGCTAATAGCTAAGATATATGTTTGAATGGATTGTGAAAAGATCTCTGCTGAGAGATGTTATGTCAACAATTCACGGATCTCTGCCTGAAAAGGACCTTGGAGACTAACTAGTTCAATCCATTCCCTCCCATTTTAAGGGTCAAAAAACCAAAGCCTACAAAGGTTAGTAACTGGCCCAAATCCACTCTGATAGTATAGTAGGTAAGATTTCAATCCAAATCATCAGGCTTTAGAGCCAGTGTCCTTCCCACTATATAGGAATATTTCAGCAGCAAGTCAGAAAATCTCAAATGCCATAAAATGCAAAATTGATGGATTATCCAGGAGAATGAAACTAAAGAAAGGTAAATTGATAGTCATTCTGGGAAATATATTTAAAAAGTTAGAGCAGGTAAGGAAAAGAAAGGAAAGCAGAAGTTTTCACTCTGGAGATAGAAAAGAAAAATTCCCAAATTGGCCAGTCACAGTAGATAGGCTGTCTCTAAGTCAAGGTTCATCTTTATCTTCATTTTGATGCAAAATTAGGGATCCCTAAAAAAAAATCACCTACAGATCTATAAGAGCTATTCCCTTTGCTTCCCAGAAACCAAGGAAAAAGGCAGATCTTGATCCATTGTAGATATGAAAAAACTCAGGGACCTTACAAGAGACAAATGTAGGGGCAAAGTTACTTTTTAATATCAATTATTTACTCCAAGACTGAAAAAGTGAATTTAAAGCAGGGTTGATTTCAATTTACAAACAAAAATTACAAGATATATAATTAAAGGAAAGTAGTATTTGAGGGTTCATATGTCTGTCCTCCTGTTGATATCATAGAAGGCTCTCATACCCCTTATAACTTTCTTTGGAGTTACTGTTAGGAGAAGATCATGAATTTGACTACAATTCAGATACACCCCAGGGTGACTTTGACTATCTGTCATTCCCCCCAGCCCCAACCCATGTGTATATGTGTGTCTACATTTTATATATATATATACTTATATATTATTTACATATACATATTTATTTACATATATATCTGTAAATGTCTTTACAATTTTCATTGATTAAGATTCACAACACAACTTTCTAAGACTATAAATTTAATACCTATATGCTCTTGGTGGGAGGGGATTTCCTCACCAGGAGATAGTTATACCAATGAAATGATAGAAAGAAATAGGAGAAAAGAGGAAAAGCAGAAAGAAGGAGGAGAAAGGAAGGGACTAGGAAAAGAGTAGGGGAGTAAGAAACAAAGGGAAAAGCCGGATAGAGGGACAGAATGAAGCCAAAGAAGAGGAGAATAAGGAGTAAGAATATCAAGAGGGTAAAGAAAATGAGATAAATATTTAATGAATAATTTAAAATTTAAATTTTTTGAAAGGAAATTAAAGATTTTTAAAGTATACATTTCTATCATTCAGAATGTTACATCAAATTTATAATATGTTCCAAGAGTAGTTTTTATATTCAATATTGCTGCTATTATGGAAATCAATGTAATACTTTTAAAATTGCAACAACATTTTGATTTAATGTATTTCATCTATTTTTACTCAAGTGCCACCCCCATAAGATGGCCTCCTACAAAATAATACGGTAAAAAATTGTCACATTTTAGAAAAAAATTGCCATTTCAATGTTTGACTTCTATTTATATTTTAAGCATGTAGTCAAGCAAAATGTTACAGAACAAAAGAAAATACAATTAGCAAGAGTAGCTTAAAATTTTAATATTGAGGAATAAAGATTATACCTGAATGACAAATCTTATCCAAATAAGACTGAGGAAGACCCACTACAATGGTGATACCAAATTTACCGATGGGCAGTTCCAAATACTGATTTGAAGGGTGAATATCATGATACATTTTGCTATAGTAACAATGTTGGGAAGAGTGGTTAAGTTCCTTATTAAGCAAATTGAATGGTTTTGACATTATATAATGCACCTAAAATTGAACACCAGTTGTTTCACAAGTGTTTATAATAATGTTCAACTGGATACCATGATATATAACGATAACCACAGCTTTTTATAATAATGGTTCTGTACAAAATTGCCTTGAGCCTTCATTCTAAATCCATTCTAAAATACTGATACAGCAGAGCAAGCTGGGAATCCATCTCCCATCTAGCCACTAGCCACTGTATAATATTTCTGAGTCCAGGTCACTGAGGGTAATTCCCACCCATGGCCATGGGGGAAAAAATCTTTGGCAGGATCTAAAGTTTCAGAAGAGTGAGGACAGAAGAATCAATTAAGTGGTAACAAAACTGGGTTTTGGATTAATGGATGGGTAAATAGGGGAAACTGAAGAAAAGGGAGCAAGAATTGGAACTGTTGTAAAAGGGTTAAAAGAGTAATAGGAAGAAAGTACAAGTCAAATAATTAGTGGACTATGTTAGTGGGGGTAGATATTTTTCCTCTCTTCTTTCTCACAGAGTCTATCTGTTAGGGAAAAATACAAAACACCCACGAAGAGTGGAAAAACAGGAAAGTATAAGAGAAGTCAATTATATATCATAGACCAACCAGAAATAAATAGATGAGGAACCTAGAAAAGATATCTTAAAACTATCATGGAAATAAGAAAAAGGTGTTATGAGAGATTTACTTAAATTACATGGATATCTATTAGAACTCCATCCCTTTCCAAAAAAGAGCAGATAAGCATTTCCAGCCTTGCCTTAATAATTTCCTCAGTCTAAAGATGTAAAAATTACTGAAGAAAGATTCAATTCTGGATAAAACCTGCATCAACAAGCAGCAACTGAATGATGAAATAGAAATGCAGAAGAGATACTTTTCACTTCAAATATCAGGATATAACGAATAAAATAACCAAAAATTAGCTTAGAAACATTGGAAAGGATGTAGGAAAGATGCCTACAATATTACTCTATTGTTTTCATAGTTTTGCTATCTATTATATGATAGGGCAGCAAGTAGAATTCTCCAACTCTTTCAAAATCCCCCCCCATTATGAAAACTAGATAGTGCTCTAATTCCTTTTCTTTTTTTTAAAGTACATGCTACCTTCACTTATTTCATTAAATATTTCCCACTTATATATAAATATATTAACCCTCATTTTAAAAAAAATTTGAGTTTCAAATTGTCTTCCTTCTACCCTTCTTTGAAAAGGCACACAATTTCATATCAATTATTCAAGTAAAGTCTTACAAAATATATTTCCATATTATCCATGTGGTAAAAGAAAACACAAACAAAATAAAACACTTAAATTATTAAATAAAGTAAAAAGTGTGTTTCATTCAGTTCATCAGAATTCATCAGTGCTCTGTCTGAAGGTGGATGGTATCTATCATAATGGGATGTTTGGAATTTTCTTGGATCATTGTCTTGATCAGAGTAGCAATCTTTCATAATTGATCATCTTTACATTTTGCCATTATTTTGTACCAAATTCTCTGCTTCTGCTCATTTCTTTTGGCATCAGCTGAGTCTTCTCAGACTTTAGTTTAGTTTTTATTTTTTTTATTTTCTTTTCCTAAACTATCCTGCTCATTATTTCTTATAGCACAATAGTATTTTATCACTATCATATACACAACTTGTTCAGTTATTCCCGAATTGAAGATAAATGCCCTGACTTCCAAATCTTTGCCAGTTTCTATACTTTCATGCAAATAGGTTGTGTTTCCTGTTCTGTGTCCCTTTGGAATGCACACCTAGTTGGAATTGTTGGCCCAAAGAAGATTCACAGTATTATAGCTGTTTGGTTGTTGTTCTTAATTGTTCTTCATAATAACTGAACTTTTTTTTTAGGGTTTTGCAAGGCAAAAGTGGCTTGCCCAAGGCCACACTGCTACATAATTATTAAGTGTCTGAGGCGGTAACTGAACTCAGGTCCTCCTGACTCCAGGGCCAGTGCTCTATCCACTGTGCCACCTAGCTGCCCCTTGAACTTGTTTCCATCTTCACCAACAAAGAATGTGTTCCCACTTTACCATATCTTCCCCCAGTATTTTTCATTTTCCTATTTTAATCTGCATTTCTCTAATCTCTGTTAACAATGATTATTAATAGCTTTGATTTCTTCTTCTGAAAACTACTTTTTCATCTTCTTTGACCATTTATCCAGGAGAAATGACTCTTATTTTTATAAATCTGGCCCAATTTCTTTATATATTTGAGAAATGATGACTTTGTCAGAGAAAACTGCCCTAAAATTATACCTCAGTTTCCTGTTTTCCTTTTAATTTTGGGTGCATTAATTTTGTTTATACAAAAGCTTTGTAATTTCATACAATCAAAATTATCAATTTTGTCCCCCACAATCTTCTTTATCTCATTTGGACATATAGTTTACCATTTTTTTCACTCTGAGAGCTACATGGTTTTCCTTTTGCCCCTTAATTACTTATAATATCACTTTATATCTAAATTATTTACCCATTTTGACTTTATATTGAAATGTAGTGAGATATTGGTCTACAGCTAGTTTCTGCTGCATTGTTTTACAGCTTTCCCAGAAATTTTTATCAAATGGTCAGTTCTTACCCTCAAAATCTTGGATCTTTAGTTTTTTTCAAACATTAGATTACTACGGTCATTTATCATATCATCATGTATTTATTATCTATCTAATTTATTCTGCTGATCTACCTATCTATTTTGGATACAAGTCTTTAATGTGTGTTCTTCATTTTCGAAGACCATAACATCAAGGAGATGATGCCATGACGAGGTCCATGAATTGGATTTGAGTGAGGGGATTTATATGCTAAGTCACCAGTTTCACTTTGTCCTCCAGAACCATCTGGGCCCAGTGGCCAAATGTGAAACAGGACGAGTGGAGATGGCCCTGGATGTGAGGCAATCAGAATTAAGTGACTTGCCCAAGGTCCCACAGCTAGTATGAGTCAACTTGTCTGGGACCAGATTCAAACTCCCATTCCCCTGACTCCAAGGCCAGTGTTCTATCCACTGTGCTACCTAGCTGCCATTTTGGCTTCTGGTAATTACTTTTCATCTCTCTCTCTCTCTCTCTCTCTCTCTCTCTCTCTCTCTCTCTCTACTTTTTTTTTAGGTTTTTGCAAGGCAATGGGGTTAAGTGGCTTGCCCAAGGCCACACAGCTAGGTAATTATTAAGTGTCTGAGGCCGGATTTGAATTCAAGTCCCCCTGACTCCAAGGCTGGTGATCTATCCACTGTACCACCTAGCTGCCCCTAGTCTTTCTCTTATTTAAAAAGTCCAAATTAACCCATTCAGTAGTGAAACAAATTCTTCTCTTAAGAAAGTTTAATTTAAGTATCCTATTTCCTCTTCTGTTAATCTGGACAGTTTATAATTTTGTAATATTCATACATTGAGTAAAATAATTCCAAATAATTGCTTTAATTTCATCTTCATTGGTGGTACATTCACTCTTTTCATTTTGGATTCAAGTAATTTCTTTGTGGTTTTCTTTTTTTAAAATTCAAATTAACCAATGGTCTATCTATTTGTTGATTTTGTCCATAAAACCAACTGCTAGTTTTATTTTAGTTCAATGCTTTTCTTACTTTTAATTTTGCTAACTTCTTTTATTTTCAGGAATTGTATTTGGTTTGCTACATGGGAAATTTTAACTCATCATTTTTCTAGGATTTGTTTTGTTTTAGTTGTATTGTCAGTTCACTTATTACTCGTTATATCTTTTATTGAGGTACACATTAAGAGATTACTGTGAGGGGCAGCTAGGTGGCACAGTGAATAGAGAACCGGCCTTGGAGTCAGGAGTACCTGGGTTCAAATCCAACCTCAGACACTTAATAATTACCTAGCTGTGTGGCCTTGGGCAAGCCACTTAACCTCATTGCCTTGAAAAATCTTAAAAAAAAAAGAAAAAAAAGATTACTGTGAATGTGGATGGGATGAACTCACTCATAAAACAGAAGAGGATAGAAGAATGGATTGGAAACCAGAGTTTTGCCAATATCTTAACAAGAAATACACTGCACACACACACACACACACACACACACACACACACACACAGTTTAAAGAAGGGTTTGGACAAATTTAAAAAAAACAGGTAGCATTTGAGATCATAGACAAAACAAAAGCATAAAGATATCTAATGAAAATTGATAAGCAAGGAAACTACATTTTCCCAAAAGGAACCAAAGACAATGAAGCAATGGTGATATTAAATATATATGCAACAGATGGCATAGATTTCAAATTATTAAAGAAAAAATTAAATAAATTACAGGAAAAAATATACAATGAAATTGTATATCTAACTAAAAATAAAGAAGATGGATAGAATCTTAGAAAAATTAAATATGATAGATTTCTCTGGAGAAATCTGAATTGGAATAGAAGGAATAGATCTTTTTTCCTGATATACATGGAACATTCACAAAAACTTCACAACCAAAGACAGAAAATCAGAAATATTTAATGTACCCTTTTCAGACCATAGTGCAGCAATAATTGCATTTAATAGAGGGCCATGGAAGCACTGATTAAAAGTTAATTGGAAACTAAATGATCTAATCCTAACTAATGAAATGGGTCAAAGAACAAATCATAGAAACAATCAATTATTTCATTAAAGATAATGACAACAATGAGACAATAGACCAAAATTTGAGGGATGCAGCAAAAGTAGTGCTTGGGGACATTTTATAACTCATAATGTTCCTCTTTTCTGATGGGCACAGATATAATCACACTCAGCTCCCCTACAATTTCCTTCTCAGAGGTTAGCTGACCTGAAAGTATGAGCATTGTGCCTTAGGTCATAATGATTTATAATCTAATTTCTTCCTCTTTGGGAAAAAAATGTTTATGGCTTTTTAATCTACTACTAAGAAATCTGGCAAAGAACAAGGGTACAGTTTTTAAATATATCAGAACGGCTATTAAGCTTTATATTTATATGTATATATTTTAAAATTTTATTGTTAAGGACTACAATTTTAATTTACAAGAGTGTTTTGATGTATTTTTATTGAACAAGAAATATCTTCCCAAGTCTATCTTCTTGTATTTATTAGACTGAGAGATAAAACATTAATAAAGAAAATTAATAAATAAATAAAATTTCATAAAATTAATAGAACTTAATAAAATAATATATAAATATAACATATAACATAAAATTAAATAAAATAAAATATAAAATTAATAAATAAAGATAAAAACCACATCCTCAGGTAAGTTTTGTTTATTGAATGAGGTTCAGTCTAACACTGATTTCCCTCTCACTGGCTTTGAAAGATTCCTAGAACTGCTACCTGGAAATTGGATTATCAATTACTCTTCCAAAAAATATTCTTGGAATGGTGTTTTAATAAGGAATATAATTTAGTCTGTTGTATAACCAAACCTTTGAATAACAAATATTTCTTGTATATTTATAGAGGAATTTATAGATGCATTAATATCCCTTTATATTCACAATCTATATTACAAATAACTTTGTCCAGAGAAATATTTTTGCTATATTTTGTGCTTTTATCCATTTACTTAATTCAAAACTTTTGTCTCCAAAGTGTTAAAGCTAAGAAAAGAATTGATCAAACTGTTAAAATGTTTTATTTTGAATTCATGAAATTTTCCAAATTTGAAGTCAGAGAGACAAATTAGAAATAATTCCTCTGCCATTTACTAGCTGTGTAAGTTTGGGCAATTGATAAAACCCCTCTGGGCCTCAGTTTCATCATCTGTAAAATGAGAGTTTGGGATTACAAAATTTCTAAGGTCCTTTCCCACAATAAATTTGTGAATTCTCAATTTTAACTTGTTTATTGGTTTTGAATTTTATCCCTTAAAAGCAGAGGTTACTGTAGAGCACTGATCTGGGTTCATTAAGATTGCTTGATGGCAGGAGAACACTACCCATCCTGGAAATCACTGGGTCCAACTCTACAACCAAGAACAAGGGCACTGCTTTGTTTCACCTAGGAATGACTTTATCTTTTTACACTTTGACTGAATATAACCCTTTAGTGATTAGGTATTCAGAAATTCAAACATATTCAAATTATATTTTGCGTCAT